>NW_026972573.1:0-148425 GCF_036711695.1 Zophobas morio
AAAGCATGCAGAATCGACTCAGAATAGGAAAAGGAGACGTTTAGGTCAATTTTATGCATTCTGGCGTTCGTAGATACAAGAAAACTGTTAAAATTCTTCAGAAACGTCACTTTTGAAGTGTTTTCTTGTACTTTTAAGCCACTCAGATACCCAACGGGCTCGGAAAGTGCAACGAAACCATCAAATTTTAGCTAGAAACTGTATTTTTGTCGATTTTTATTGAATTTGAACTATATTTCAACGTTTTTTGATGGTTATGAGCCACCAAACACACTTAAAGCATGCAGAATCGACTCAGAATAGGAAAAGGAGACGTTTAGGTCAATTTTATGCATTCTGGCGTTCGTAGATACAAGAACACTGTTAAAATTCTTCAGAAACGTCACTTTTGAAGTGTTTTCTTGTACTTTTAAGCCACTCAGATACCCTACGGGCTCGGAAAGTGCAACGAAACCATCAAATTTTAGCTAGAAACTGTATTTTTGTCGATTTTTATTGAATTTGAACTATATTTCAACGTTTTTTGATTGTTCTGAGCCACCAAACACACTTAAAGCATGCAGAATCGACTCAGAATAGGAAAAGGAGACGTTTAGGTCAATTTTATGCATTCTGGCGTTCGTAGATACAAGAAAACTGTTAAAATTCTTCAGAAACGTCACTTTTGAAGTGTTTTCTTGTACTTTTAAGCCACTCAGATACCCTACGGGCTCGGAAAGTGCAACGAAACCATCAAATTTTAGCTAGAAACTGTATTTTTGTCGATTTTTATTGAATTTGAACTATATTTCAACGTTTTTTGATGGTTCTGAGCCACCAAACACACTTAAAGCATGCAGAATCGACTCAGAATAGGAAAAGGAGACGTTTAGGTCAATTTTATGCATTCTGGCGTTCGTAGATACAAGAAAACTGTTAAAATTCTTCAGAAACGTCACTTTTGAAGTGTTTTCTTGTACTTTTAAGCCACTCAGATACCCTACGGGCTCGGAAATTGCAACGAAACCATCAAATTTTAGCTAGAAACTGTATTTTTGTCGATTTTTATTGAATTTGAACTATATTTCAACGTTTTTTGATGGTTCTGAGCCACCAAACACACTTAAAGCATGCAGAATCGACTCAGAATAGGAAAAGGAGACGTTTAGGTCAATTTTATGCATTCTGGGCGTTCGTAGATACAAGAAAACTGTTAAAATTCTTCAGAAACGTCACTTTTGAAGTGTTTTCTTGTACTTTTAAGCCACTCAGATACCCAACGGGCTCGGAAAGTGCAACGAAACCATCAAATTTTAGCTAGAAACTGTATTTTTGTCGATTTTTATTGAATTTGAACTATATTTCAACGTTTTTTGATGGTTCTGAGCCACCAAACACACTTAAAGCATGCAGAATCGACTCAGAATAGGAAAAGGAGACGTTTAGGTCAATTTTATGCATTCTGGCGTTCGTAGATACAAGAAAACTGTTAAAATTCTTCAGAAACGTCACTTTTGAAGTGTTTTCTTGTACTTTTAAGCCACTCAGATACCCTACGGGCTCGGAAAGTGCAACGAAACCATCAAATTTTAGCTAGAAACTGTATTTTTGTCGATTTTTATTGAATTTGAACTATATTTCAACGTTTTTTGATGGTTCTGAGCCACCAAACACACTTAAAGCATGCAGAATCGACTCAGAATAGGAAAAGGAGACGTTTAGGTCAATTTTATGCATTCTGGCGTTCGTAGATACAAGAAAACTGTTAAAATTCTTCAGAAACGTCACTTTTGAAGTGTTTTCTTGTACTTTTAAGCCACTCAGATACCCTACGGGCTCGGAAAGTGCAACGAAACCATCAAATTTTAGCTAGAAACTGTATTTTTGTCGATTTTTATTGAATTTGAACTATATTTCAACGTTTTTTGATGGTTCTGAGCCACCAAACACACTTAAAGCATGCAGAATCGACTCAGAATAGGAAAAGGAGACGTTTAGGTCAATTTTATGCATTCTGGCGTTCGTAGATACAAGAAAACTGTTAAAATTCTTCAGAAACGTCACTTTTGAAGTGTTTTCTTGTACTTTTAAGCCACTCAGATACCCTACGGGCTCGGAAAGTGCAACGAAACCATCAAATTTTAGCTAGAAACTGTATTTTTGTCGATTTTTATTGAATTTGAACTATATTTCAACGTTTTTTGATGGTTCTGAGCCACCAAACACACTTAAAGCATGCAGAATCGACTCAGAATAGGAAAAGGAGACGTTTAGGTCAATTTTATGCATTCTGGCGTTCGTAGATACAAGAAAACTGTTAAAATTCTTCAGAAACGTCACTTTTGAAGTGTTTTCTTGTACTTTTAAGCCACTCAGATACCCTACGGGCTCGGAAAGTGCAACGAAACCATCAAATTTTAGCTAGAAACTGTATTTTTGTCGATTTTTATTGAATTTGAACTATATTTCAACGTTTTTTGATGGTTCTGAGCCACCAAACACACTTAAAGCATGCAGAATCGACTCAGAATAGGAAAAGGAGACGTTTAGGTCAATTTTATGCATTCTGGCGTTCGTAGATACAAGAAAACTGTTAAAATTCTTCAGAAACGTCACTTTTGAAGTGTTTTCTTGTACTTTTAAGCCACTCAGATACCCTACGGGCTCGGAAAGTGCAACGAAACCATCAAATTTTAGCTAGAAACTGTATTTTTGTCGATTTTTATTGAATTTGAACTATATTTCAACGTTTTTTGATGGTTCTGAGCCACCAAACACACTTAAAGCATGCAGAATCGACTCAGAATAGGAAAAGGAGACGTTTAGGTCAATTTTATGCATTCTGGCGTTCGTAGATACAAGAAAACTGTTAAAATTCTTCAGAAACGTCACTTTTGAAGTGTTTTCTTGTACTTTTAAGCCACTCAGATACCCTACGGGCTCGGAAAGTGCAACGAAACCATCAAATTTTAGCTAGAAACTGTATTTTTGTCGATTTTTATTGAATTTGAACTATATTTCAACGTTTTTTGATGGTTCTGAGCCACCGAACACACTTAAAGCATGCAGAATCGACTCAGAATAGGAAAAGGAGACGTTTAGGTCAATTTTATGCATTCTGGCGTTCGTAGATACAAGAAAACTGTTAAAATTCTTCAGAAACGTCACTTTTGAAGTATTTTCTTGTACTTTTAAGCCACTCAGATACCCTACGGGCTCGGAAAGTGCAACGAAACCATCAAATTTTAGCTAGAAACTGTATTTTTGTCGATTTTTATTGAATTTGAACTATATTTCAACGTTTTTTGATGGTTCTGAGCCACCAAACACACTTAAAGCATGCAGAATCGACTCAGAATAGGAAAAGGAGACGTTTAGGTCAATTTTATGCATTCTGGCGTTCGTAGATACAAGAAAACTGTTAAAATTCTTCAGAAACGTCACTTTTGAAGTGTTTTCTTGTACTTTTAAGCCACTCAGATACCCTACGGGCTCGGAAAGTGCAACGAAACCATCAAATTTTAGCTAGAAACTGTATTTTTGTCGATTTTTATTGAATTTGAACTATATTTCAACGTTTTTTGATGGTTCTGAGCCACCAAACACACTTAAAGCATGCAGAATCGACTCAGAATAGGAAAAGGAGATGTTTAGGTCAATTTTATGCATTCTGGCGTTCGTAGATACAAGAAAACTGTTAAAATTCTATAGAAACGTCACTTTTGAAGTGTTTTCTTGTACTTTTAAGCCACTCAGATACCCTACGGGCTCGGAAAGTGCAACGAAACCATCAAATTTTAGCTAGAAACTGTATTTTTGTCGATTTTTATTGAATTTGAACTATATTTCAACGTTTTTTGATGGTTCTGAGCCACCAAACACACTTAAAGCATGCAGAATCGACTCAGAATAGGAAAAGGAGACGTTTAGGTCAATTTTATGCATTCTGGCGTTCGTAGATACAAGAAAACTGTTAAAATTCTTCAGAAACGTCACTTTTGAAGTGTTTTCTTGTACTTTTAAGCCACTCAGATACCCTACGGGCTCGGAAAGTGCAACGAAACCATCAAATTTTAGCTAGAAACTGTATTTTTGTCGATTTTTATTGAATTTGAACTATATTTCAACGTTTTTTGATGGTTATGAGCCACCAAACACACTTAAAGCATGCAGAATCGACTCAGAATAGGAAAAGGAGACGTTTAGGTCAATTTTATGCATTCTGGCGTTCGTAGATACAAGAATACTGTTAAAATTCTTCAGAAACGTCACTTTTGAAGTGTTTTCTTGTACTTTTAAGCCACTCAGATACCCTACGGGCTCGGAAAGTGCAACGAAACCATCAAATTTTAGCTAGAAACTGTATTTTTGTCGATTTTTATTGAATTTGAACTATATTTCAACGTTTTTTGATGGTTCTGAGCCACCAAACACACTTAAAGCATGCAGAATCGACTCAGAATAGGAAAAGGAGACGTTTAGGTCAATTTTATGCATTCTGGCGTTCGTAGATACAAGAAAACTGTTAAAATTCTTCAGAAACGTCACTTTTGAAGTGTTTTCTTGTACTTTTAAGCCACTCAGATACCCTACGGGCTCGGAAAGTGCAACGAAACCATCAAATTTTAGCTAGAAACTGTATTTTTGTCGATTTTTATTGAATTTGAACTATATTTCAACGTTTTTTGATGGTTCTGAGCCACCAAACACACTTAAAGCATGCAGAATCGACTCAGAATAGGAAAAGGAGACGTTTAGGTCAATTTTATGCATTCTGGCGTTCGTAGATACAAGAAAACTGTTAAAATTCTTCAGAAACGTCACTTTTGAAGTGTTTTCTTGTACTTTTAAGCCACTCAGATACCCTACGGGCTCGGAAATTGCAACGAAACCATCAAATTTTAGCTAGAAACTGTATTTTTGTCGATTTTTATTGAATTTGAACTATATTTCAACGTTTTTTGATGGTTCTGAGCCACCAAACACACTTAAAGCATGCAGAATCGACTCAGAATAGGAAAAGGAGACGTTTAGGTCAATTTTATGCATTCTGGCGTTCGTAGATACAAGAAAACTGTTAAAATTCTTCAGAAACGTCACTTTTGAAGTGTTTTCTTGTACTTTTAAGCCACTCAGATACCCAACGGGCTCGGAAAGTGGTGCAACGAAACCATCAAATTTTAGCTAGAAACTGTATTTTTGTCGATTTTTATTGAATTTGAACTATATTTCAACGTTTTTTGATGGTTCTGAGCCACCAAACACACTTAAAGCATGCAGAATCGACTCAGAATAGGAAAAGGAGACGTTTAGGTCAATTTTATGCATTCTGGCGTTCGTAGATACAAGAAAACTGTTAAAATTCTTCAGAAACGTCACTTTTGAAGTGTTTTCTTGTACTTTTAAGCCACTCAGATACCCTACGGGCTCGGAAAGTGCAACGAAACCATCAAATTTTAGCTAGAAACTGTATTTTTGTCGATTTTTATTGAATTTGAACTATATTTCAACGTTTTTTATGGTTCTGAGCCACCAAACACACTTAAAGCATGCAGAATCGACTCAGAATAGGAAAAGGAGACGTTTAGGTCTATTTTATGCATTCTGGCGTTCGTAGATACAAGAAAACTGTTAAAATTCTTCAGAAACGTCACTTTTGAAGTGTTTTCTTGTACTTTTAAGCCACTCAGATACCCTACGGGCTCGGAAAGTGCAACGAAACCATCAAATTTTAGCTAGAAACTGTATTTTTGTCGATTTTTATTGAATTTGAACTATATTTCAACGTTTTTTGATGGTTCTGAGCCACCAAACACACTTAAAGCATGCAGAATCGACTCAGAATAGGAAAAGGAGACGTTTAGGTCAATTTTATGCATTCTGGCGTTCGTAGATACAAGAAAACTGTTAAAATTCTTCAGAAACGTCACTTTTGAAGTGTTTTCTTGTACTTTTAGGCCACTCAGATACCCTACGGGCTCGGAAAGTGCAACGAAACCATCAAATTTTAGCTAGAAACTGTATTTTTGTCGATTTTTATTGAATTTGAACTATATTTCAACGTTTTTTGATGGTTCTGAGCCACCAAACACACTTAAAGCATGCAGAATCGACTCAGAATAGGAAAAGGAGACGTTTAGGTCAATTTTATGCATTCTGGCGTTCGTAGATACAAGAAAACTGTTAAAATTCTTCAGAAACGTCACTTTTGAAGTGTTTTCTTGTACTTTTAAGCCACTCAGATACCCTACGGGCTCGGAAAGTGCAACGAAACCATCAAATTTTAGCTAGAAACTGTATTTTTGTCGATTTTTATTGAATTTGAACTATATTTCAACGTTTTTTGATGGTTCTGAGCCACCAAACACACTTAAAGCATGCAGAATCGACTCAGAATAGGAAAAGGAGACGTTTAGGTCAATTTTGTGCATTCTGGCGTTCGTAGATACAAGAAAACTGTTAAAATTCTTCAGAAACGTCACTTTTGAAGTGTTTTCTTGTAATTTTAAGCCACTCAGATACCCTACGGGCTCGGAAAGTGCAACGAAACCATCAAATTTTAGCTAGAAACTGTATTTTTGTCGATTTTTATTGAATTTGAAATATATTTCAACGTTTTTTGATGGTTCTGAGCCACCAAACACACTTAAAGCATGCAGAATCGACTCAGAATAGGAAAAGGAGACGTTTAGGTCAATTTTATGCATTCTGGCGTTCGTAGATACAAGAAAACTGTTAAAATTCTTCAGAAACGTCACTATTGAAGTGTTTTCTTGTACTTTTAACCCACTCAGATACCCTACGGGCTCGGAAAGTGCAACGAAACCATCAAATTTTAGCTAGAAACTGTATTTTTGTCGATTTTTATTGAATTTGAACTATATTTCAAGGTTTTTTGATGGTTCTGAGCCACCAAACACACTTAAAGCATGCAGAATCGACTCAGAATAGGAAAAGGAGACGTTTAGGTCAATTTTATGCATTCTGGCGTTCGTAGATACAAGAAAACTGTTAAAATTCTTCAGAAACGTCACTTTTGAAGTGTTTTCTTGTACTTTTAAGCCACTCAGATACCCTACGGGCTCGGAAAGTGCAACGAAACCATCAAATTTTAGCTAGAAACTGTATTTTTGTCGATTTTTATTGAATTTGAACTATATTTCAACGTTTTTTGATGGTTCTGAGCCACCAAACACACTTAAAGCATGCAGAATCGACTCAGAATAGGAAAAGGAGACGTTTAGGTCAATTTTATGCATTCTGGCGTTCGTAGATACAAGAAAACTGTTAAATTCTTCAGAAACGTCACTTTTGAAGTGTTTTCTTGTACTTTTAAGCCACTCAGATACCCTACGGGCTCGGAAAGTGCAACGAAACCATCAAATTTTAGCTAGAAACTGTATTTTTGTCGATTTTTATTGAATTTGAACTATATTTCAACGTTTTTTGATGGTTCTGAGCCACCAAACACACTTAAAGCATGCAGAATCGACTCAGAATAGGAAAAGGAGACGTTTAGGTCAATTTTATGCATTCTGGCGTTCGTAGATACAAGAAAACTGTTAAAATTCTTCAGAAACGTCACTTTTGAAGTGTTTTCTTGTACTTTTAAGCCACTCAGATACCCTACGGGCTCGGAAAGTGCAACGAAACCATCAAATTTTAGCTAGAAACTGTATTTTTGTCGATTTTTTTTGAATTTGAACTATATTTCAACGTTTTTTGATGGTTCTGAGCCACCAAACACACTTAAAGCATGCAGAATCGACTCAGAATAGGAAAAGGAGACGTTTAGGTCAATTTTATGCATTCTGGCGTTCGTAGATACAAGAAAACTGTTAAAATTCTTCAGAAACGTCACTTTTGAAGTGTTTTCTTGTAATTTTAAGCCACTCAGATACCCTACGGGCTCGGAAAGTGCAACGAAACCATCTAATTTTAGCTAGAAACTGTATTTTTGTCGATTTTTATTGAATTTGAACTATATTTCAACGTTTTTTGATGGTTCTGAGCCACCAAACACACTTAAAGCATGCAGAATCGACTCAGAATAGGAAAAGGAGACGTTTAGGTCAATTTTATGCATTCTGGCGTTCGTAGATACAAGAAAACTGTTAAAATTCTTCAGAAACGTCACTTTTGAAGTGTTTTCTTGTACTTTTAAGCCACTCAGATACCCTACGGGCTCGGAAAGTGCAACGAAACCATCAAATTTTAGCTAGAAACTGTATTTTTGTCGATTTTTATTGAATTTGAACTATATTTCAACGTTTTTTGATGGTTCTGAGCCACCAAACACACTTAAAGCATGCAGAATCGACTCAGAATAGGAAAAGGAGACGTTTAGGTCAATTTTATGCATTCTGGCGTTCGTGGATACAAGAAAACTGTTAAAATTCTTCAGAAACGTCACTTTTGAAGTGTTTTCTTGTACTTTTAAGCCACTCAGATACCCTATGGGCTCGGAAAGTGCAACGAAACCATCAAATTTTAGCTAGAAACTGTATTTTTGTCGATTTTTATTGAATTTGAACTATATTTCAACGTTTTTTGATGGTTCTGAGCCACCAAACACACTTAAAGCATGCAGAATCGACTCAGAATAGGAAAAGGAGACGTTTAGGTCAATTTTATGCATTCTGGCGTTCGTAGATACAAGAAAACTGTTAAAATTCTTCAGAAACGTCACTTTTGAAGTGTTTTCTTGTACTTTTAAGCCACTCAGATACCCTACGGGCTCGGAAAGTGCAACGAAATCATAAAATTTTAGCTAGAAACTGTATTTTTGTCGATTTTTATTGAATTTGAACTATATTTCAACGTTTTTTGATGGTTCTGAGCCACCAAACACACTTAAAGCATGCAGAATCGACTCAGAATAGGAAAAGGAGACGTTTAGGTCAATTTTATGCATTCTGGCGTTCGTAGATACAAGAAAACTGTTAAAATTCTTCAGAAACGTCACTTTTGAAGTGTTTTCTTGTACTTTTAAGCCACTCAGATACCCTACGGGCTCGGAAAGTGCAACGAAACCATCAAATTTTAGCTAGAAACTGTATTTTTGTCGATTTTTATTGAATTTGAACTATATTTCAACTTTTTTTGATGGTTCTGAGCCACCAAACACACTTAAAGCATGCAGAATCGACTCAGAATAGGAAAAGGAGACGTTTAGGTCAATTTTATGCATTCTGGCGTTCGTAGATACAAGAAAACTGTTAAAATTCTTCAGAAACGTCACTTTTGAAGTGTTTTCTTGTACTTTTAAGCCACTCAGATACCCTACGGACTCGGAAAGTGCAACGAAACCATCAAATTTTAGCTAGAAACTGTATTTTTGTCGATTTTTATTGAATTTGAACTATATTTCAACTTTTTTTGATGGTTCTGAGCCACCAAACACACTTAAAGCATGCAGAATCGACTCAGAATAGGAAAAGGAGACGTTTAGGTCAATTTTATGCATTCTGGCGTTCGTAGATACAAGAAAACTGTTAAAATTCTTCAGAAACGTCACTTTTGAAGTGTTTTCTTGTACTTTTAAGCCACTCAGATACCCTACGGGCTCGGAAAGTGCAACGAAACCATCAAATTTTAGCTAGAAACTGTATTTTTGTCGATTTTTATTGAATTTGAACTATATTTCAACGTTTTTTGATGGTTCTGAGCCACCAAACACACTTGAAGCATGCAGAATCGACTCAGAATAGGAAAAGGAGACGTTTAGGTCAATTTTATGCATTCTGGCGTTCGTAGATACAAGAAAACTGTTAAAATTCTTCAGAAACGTCACTTTTGAAGTGTTTTCTTGTACTTTTAAGCCACTCAGATACCCTACGGGCACGGAAAGTGCAACGAAACCATCAAATTTTAGCTAGAAACTGTATTTTTGTCGATTTTTATTGAATTTGAACTATATTTCAACGTTTTTTGATGGTTCTGAGCCACCAAACACACTTAAAGCATGCAGAATCGACTCAGAATAGGAAAAGGAGACGTTTAGGTCAATTTTATGCATTCTGGCGTTCGTAGATACAAGAAAACTGTTAAAATTCTTCAGAAACGTCACTTTTGAAGTGTTTTCTTGTACTTTTAAGCCACTCAGATACCCTACGGGCTCGGAAAGTGCAACGAAACCATCAAATTTTAGCTGGAAACTGTATTTTTGTCGATTTTTATTGAATTTGAACTATATTTCAACGTTTTTTGATGGTTCTGAGCCACCAAACACACTTAAAGCATGCAGAATCGACTCAGAATAGGAAAAGGAGACGTTTAGGTCAATTTTATGCATTCTGGCGTTCGTAGATACAAGAAAACTGTTAAAATTCTTCAGAAACGTCACTTTTGAAGTGTTTTCTTGTACTTTTAAGCCACTCAGATACCCTGCGGGCTCGGAAAGTGCAACGAAACCATCAAATTTTAGCTAGAAACTGTATTTTTGTCGATTTTTATTGAATTTGAACTATATTTCAACGTTTTTTTGATGGTTCTGAGCCACCAAACACACTTAAAGCATGCAGAATCGACTCAGAATAGGAAAAGGGGACGTTTAGGTCAATTTTATGCATTCTGGCGTTCGTAGATACAAGAAAACTGTTAAAATTCTTCAGAAATGTCACTTTTGAAGTGTTTTCTTGTACTTTTAAGCCACTCAGATACCCTACGGGCTCGGAAAGTGCAACGAAACCATCAAATTTTAGCTAGAAACTGTATTTTTGTCGATTTTTATTGAATTTGAACTATATTTCAACGTTTTTTGATGGTTCTGAGCCACCAAACACACTTAAAGCATGCAGAATCGACTCAGAATAGGAAAAGGAGACGTTTAGGTCAATTTTATGCATTCTGGCGTTCGTAGATACAAGAAAACTGTTAAAATTCTTCAGAAACGTCGCTTTCGAAGTGTTTTCTTGTACTTTTAAGCCACTCAGATACCCTACGGGCTCGGAAAGTGCAACGAAACCATCAAATTTTAGCTAGAAACTGTATTTTTGTCGATTTTTATTGAATTTGAACTATATTTCAACGTTTTTTGATGGTTCTGAGCCACCAAACACACTTAAAGCATGCAGAATCGACTCAGAATAGGAAAAGGAGACGTTTAGGTCAATTTTATGCATTCTGGCGTTCGTAGATACAAGAAAACTGTTAAAATTCTTCAGAAACGTCACTTTTGAAGTGTTTTCTTGTACTTTTAAGCCACTCAGATACCCTACGGGCTCGGAAAGTGCAACGAAACCATCAAATTTTAGCTAGAAACTGTATTTTTGTCGATTTTTATTGAATTTGAACTATATTTCAACGTTCTTTGATGGTTCTGAGCCACCAAACACACTTAAAGCATGCAGAATCGACTCAGAATAGGAAAAGGAGACGTTTAGGTCAATTTTATGCATTCTGGCGTTCGTAGATACAAGAAAACTGTTAAAATTCTTCAGAAACGTCACTTTTGAAGTGTTTTCTTGTACTTTTAAGCCACTCAGATACCCTACGGGCTCGGAAAGTGCAACGAAACCATCAAATTTTAGCTAGAAACTGTATTTTTGTCGATTTTTATTAAATTTGAACAATATTTCAACGTTTTTTGATGGTTCTGAGCCACCAAACACACTTAAAGCATGCAGAAACGACTCAGAATAGGAAAAGGAGACGTTTAGGTCAATTTTATGCATTCTGGCGTTCGTAGATACAAGAAAACTGTTAAAATTCTTCAGAAACGTCACTTTTGAAGTGTTTTCTTGTACTTTTAAGCCATTCAGATACCCTACGGGCTCGGAAAGTGCAACGAAACCATCAAATTTTAGCTAGAAACTGTATTTTTGTCGATTTTTATTGAATTTGAACTATATTTCAACGTTTTTTGATGGTTCTGAGCCACCAAACACACTTAAAGAATGCAGAATCGACTCAGAATAGGAAAAGGAGACGTTTAGGTCAATTTTATGCATTCTGGCGTTCGTAGATACAAGAAAACTGTTAAAATTCTTCAGAAATGTCACTTTTGAAGTGTTTTCTTGTACTTTTAAGCCACTCAGATACCCTACGGGCTCGGAAAGTGCAACGAAACCATCAAATTTTAGCTAGAAACTGTATTTTTGTCGATTTTTATTGAATTTGAACTATATTTCAACGTTTTTTGATGGTTCTGAGCCACCAAACACACTTAAAGCATGCAGAATCGACTCAGAATAGGAAAAGGAGACGTTTAGGTCAATTTTATGCATTCTGGCGTTCGTAGATACAAGAAAACTGTTAAAATTCTTCAGAAACGTCACTTTTGAAGTGTTTTCTTGTACTTTTAAGCCACTCAGATACCCTACGGGCTCGGAAAGTGCAACGAAACCATCAAATTTTAGCTAGAAACTATATTTTTGTCGATTTTTATTGAATTTGAACTATATTTCAACGTTTTTTGATGGTTCTGAGCCACCAAACACACTTAAAGCATGCAGAATCGACTCAGAATAGGAAAAGGAGACGTTTAGGTCAATTTTATGCATTCTGGCGTTCGTAGATACAAGAAAACTGTTAAAATTCTTCAGAAACGTCACTTTTGAAGTGTTTTCTTGTACTTTTAAGCCACTCAGATATCCTACGGGCTCGGAAAGTGCAACGAAACCATCAAATTTTAGCTAGAAACTGTATTTTTGTCGATTTTTATTGAATTTGAACTATATTTCAACGTTTTTTGATGGTTCTGAGCCACCAAACACACTTAAAGCATGCAGAATCGACTCAGAATAGGAAAAGGAGACGTTTAGGTCAATTTTATGCATTCTGGCGTTCGTAGATACAAGAAAACTGTTAAAATTCTTCAGAAACGTCACTTTCGAAGTGTTTTCTTGTACCTTTAAGCCACTCAGATACCCTACGGGCTCGGAAAGTGCAACGAAACCATCAAATTTTAGCTAGAAACTGTATTTTTGTCGATTTTTATTGAATTTGAACTATATTTCAACGTTTTTTGATGGTTCTGAGCCACCAAACACACTTAAAGCATGCAGAATCGACTCAGAATAGGAAAAGGAGACGTTTAGGTCAATTTTATGCATTCTGGCGTTCGTAGATACAAGAAAACTGTTAAAATTCTTCAGAAACGTCACTTTTGAAGTGTTTTCTTGTACTTTTAAGCCACTCAGATACCCTACGGGCTCGGAAAGTGCAACGAAACCATCAAATTTTAGCTAGAAACTGTATTTTTGTCGATTTTTATTAAATTTGAACAATATTTCAACGTTTTTTGATGGTTCTGAGCCACCAAACACACTTAAAGCATGCAGAAACGACTCAGAATAGGAAAAGGAGACGTTTAGGTCAATTTTATGCATTCTGGCGTTCGTAGATACAAGAAAACTGTTAAAATTCTTCAGAAACGTCACTTTTGAAGTGTTTTCTTGTACTTTTAAGCCATTCAGATACCCTACGGGCTCGGAAAGTGCAACGAAACCATCAAATTTTAGCTAGAAACTGTATTTTTGTCGATTTTTATTGAATTTGAACTATATTTCAACGTTTTTTGATGGTTCTGAGCCACCAAACACACTTAAAGCATGCAGAATCGACTCAGAATAGGAAAAGGAGACGTTTAGGTCAATTTTATGCATTCTGGCGTTCGTAGATACAAGAAAACTGTTAAAATTCTTCAGAAACGTCACTTTTGAAGTGTTTTCTTGTACTTTTAAGCCACTCAGATATCCTACGGGCTCGGAAAGTGCAACGAAACCATCAAATTTTAGCTAGAAACTGTATTTTTGTCGATTTTTATTGAATTTGAACTATATTTCAACGTTTTTTGATGGTTCTGAGCCACCAAACACACTTAAAACATGCAGAATCGACTCAGAATAGGAAAAGGAGACGTTTAGGTCAATTTTATGCATTCTGGCGTTCGTAGATACAAGAAAACTGTTAAAATTCTTCAGAAACGTCACTTTCGAAGTGTTTTCTTGTACCTTTAAGCCACTCAGATACCCTACGGGCTCGGAAAGTGCAACGAAACCATCAAATTTTAGCTAGAAACTGTATTTTTGTCGATTTTTATTGAATTTGAACTATATTTCAACGTTTTTTGATGGTTCTGAGCCACCAAACACACTTAAAGCATGCAGAATCGACTCAGAATAGGAAAAGGAGACGTTTAGGTCAATTTTATGCATTCTGGCGTTCGTAGATACAAGAAAACTGTTAAAATTCTTCAGAAACGTCACTTTTGAAGTGTTTTCTTGTACTTTTAAGCCACTCAGATACCCTACGGGCTCGGAAAGTGCAACGAAACCATCAAATTTTAGCTAGAAACTGTATTTTTGTCGATTTTTATTGAATTTGAACTATATTTCAACGTTTTTTGATGGTTCTGAGCCACCAAACACACTTAAAGCATGCAGAATCGACTCAGAATAGGAAAAGGAGACGTTTAGGTCAAATTTATGCATTCTGGCGTTCGTAGATACAAGAAAACTGTTAAAATTCTTCAGAAACGTCACTTTTGAAGTGTTTTCTTGTACTTTTAAGCCACTCAGATACCCTACGGGCTCGGAAAGTGCAACGAAACCATCAAATTTTAGCTAGAAACTGTATTTTTGTCGATTTTTATTGAATTTGAACTATATTTCAACGTTTTTTGATGGTTCTGAGCCACCAAACACACTTAAAGCATGCAGAATCGACTCAGAATAGGAAAAGGAGACGTTTAGGTCAATTTTATGCATTCTGGCGTTCGTAGATACAAGAAAACTGTTAAAATTCTTCAGAAACGTCACTTTTGAAGTGTTTTCTTGTACTTTTAAGCCACTCAGATACCCTACGGGCTCGGAAAGTGCAACGAAATCATCAAATTTTAGCTAGAAACTGTATTTTTGTCGATTTTTATTGAATTTGAACTATATTTCAACGTTTTTTGATGGTTCTGAGCCACCAAACACACTTAAAGCATGCAGAATCGACTCAGAATAGGAAAAGGAGACGTTTAGGTCAATTTTATGCATTCTGGCGTTCGTAGATACAAGAAAACTGTTAAAATTCTTCAGAAACGTCACTTTTGAAGTGTTTTCTTGTACTTTTAAGCCACTCAGATACCCTACGGGCTCGGAAAGTGCAACGAAACCATCAAATTTTAGCTAGAAACTGTATTTTTGTCGATTTTTATTGAATTTGAACTATATTTCAACGTTTTTTGATGGTTCTGAGCCACCAAACACACTTAAAGCATGCAGAATCGACTCAGAATAGGAAAAGGAGACGTTTAGGTCAATTTTATGCATTCTGGCGTTCGTAGATACAAGAAAACTGTTAAAATTCTTCAGAAATGTCACTTTTGAAGTGTTTTCTTGTACTTTTAAGCCACTCAGATACCCTACGGGCTCGGAAAGTGCAACGAAACCATCAAATTTTAGCTAGAAACTGTATTTTTGTCGATTTTTATTGAATTTGAACTATATTTCAACGTTTTTTGATGGTTCTGAGCCACCAAACACACTTAAAGCATGCAGAATCGACTCAGAATAGGAAAAGGAGACGTTTAGGTCAATTTTATGCATTCTGGCGTTCGTAGATACAAGAAAACTGTTAAAATTCTTCAGAAACGTCACTTTTGAAGTGTTTTCTTGTACTTTTAAGCCACTCAGATACCCTACGGGCTCGGAAAGTGCAACGAAACCATCAAATTTTAGCTAGAAACTGTATTTTTGTCGATTTTTATTGAATTTGAACTATATTTCAACGTTTTTTGATGGTTCTGAGCCACCAAACACACTTAAAGCATGCAGAATCGACTCAGAATAGGAAAAGGAGACGTTTAGGTCAATTTTATGCATTCTGGCGTTCGTAGATTCAAGAAAACTGTTAAAATTCTTCAGAAACGTCACTTTTGAAGTGTTTTCTTGTACTTTTAGGCCACTCAGATACCCTACGGTCTCGGAAAGTGCAACGAAATCATAAAATTTTAGCTAGAAACTGTATTTTTGTCGATTTTTATTGAATTTGAACTATATTTCAACGTTTTTTGATGGTTCTGAGCCACCAAACACACTTAAAGCATGCAGAATCGACTCAGAATAGGAAAAGGAGACGTTTAGGTCAATTTTATGCATTCTGGCGTTCGTAGATACAAGAAAACTGTTAAAATTCTTCAGAAACGTCACTTTTGAAGTGTTTTCTTGTACCATTAAGCCACTCAGATACCCTACGGGCTCGGAAAGTGCAACGAAACCATCAAATTTTAGCTAGAAACTGTATTTTTGTCGATTTTTATTGAATTTGAACTATATTTCAACGTTTTTTGATGGTTCTGAGCCACCAAACACACTTGAAGCATGCAGAATCGACTCAGAATAGGAAAAGGAGACGTTTAGGTCAATTTTATGCATTCTGGCGTTCGTAGATACAAGAAAACTGTTAAAATTCTTCAGAAACGTCACTTTTGAAGTGTTTTCTTGTACTTTTAAGCCACTCAGATACCCTACGGGCACGGAAAGTGCAACGAAACCATCAAATTTTAGCTAGAAACTGTATTTTTGTCGATTTTTATTGAATTTGAACTATATTTCAACGTTTTTTGATGGTTCTGAGCCACCAAACACACTTAAAGCATGCAGAATCGACTCAGAATAGGAAAAGGAGACGTTTAGGTCAATTTTATGCATTCTGGCGTTCGTAGATACAAGAAAACTGTTAAAATTCTTCAGAAACGTCACTTTTGAAGTGTTTTCTTGTACTTTTAAGCCACTCAGATACCCTACGGGCTCGGAAAGTGCAACGAAACCATCAAATTTTAGCTGGAAACTGTATTTTTGTCGATTTTTATTGAATTTGAACTATATTTCAACGTTTTTTGATGGTTCTGAGCCACCAAACACACTTAAAGCATGCAGAATCGACTCAGGATAGGAAAAGGAGACGTTTAGGTCAATTTTATGCATTCTGGCGTTCGTAGATACAAGAAAACTGTTAAAATTCTTCAGAAACGTCACTTTTGAAGTGTTTTCTTGTACTTTTAAGCCACTCAGATACCCTGCGGGCTCGGAAAGTGCAACGAAACCATCAAATTTTAGCTAGAAACTGTATTTTTGTCGATTTTTATTGAATTTGAACTATATTTCAACGTTTTTTGATGGTTCTGAGCCACCAAACACACTTAAAGCATGCAGAATCGACTCAGAATAAGAAAAGGAGACGTTTAGGTCAATTTTATGCATTCTGGCGTTCGTAGATACAAGAAAACTGTTAAAATTCTTCAGAAACGTCACTTTTGAAGTGTTTTCTTGTACTTTTAAGCCACTCAGATACCCTACGGGCTCGGAAAGTGCAACGAAACCATCAAATTTTAGCTGGAAACTGTATTTTTGTCGATTTTTATTGAATTTGAACTATATTTCAAAGTTTTTTGATGGTTCTGAGCCACCAAACACACTTAAAGCATGCAGAATCGACTCAGAATAGGAAAAGGAGACGTTTAGGTCAATTTTATGCATTCTGGCGTTCGTAGATACAAGAAAACTGTTAAAATTCTTCAGAAACGTCACTTTTGAAGTGTTTTCTTGTACTTTTAAGCCACTCAGATACCCTACGGGCTCGGAAAGTGCAACGAAACCATCAAATTTTAGCTAGAAACTGTATTTTTGTCGATTTTTATTGAATTTGAACTATATTTCAACGTTTTTTGATGGTTCTGAGCCACCAAACACACTTAAAGCATGCAGAATCGACTCAGAATAGGAAAAGGAGACGTTTAGGTCAATTTTATGCATTCTGGCGTTCGTAGATACAAGAAAACTGTTAAAATTCTTCAGAAACGTCACTTTTGAAGTGTTTTCTTGTACTTTTAAGCCACTCAGATACCCTACGGGCTCGGAAAGTGCAACGAAACCATCAAATTTTAGCTAGAAACTGTATTTTTGTCGATTTTTATTGAATTTGAACTATATTTCAACGTTTTTTGATGGTTCTGAGCCACCAAACACACTTAAAGCATGCAGAATCGACTCAGAATAGGAAAAGGAGACGTTTAGGTCAATTTTATGCATTCTGGCGTTCGTAGATACAAGAAAACTGTTAAAATTCTTCAGAAACGTCACTTTTGAAGTGTTTTCTTGTACTTTTAAGCCACTCAGATACCCTACGGGCTCGGAAAGTGCAACGAAACCATCAAATTTTAGCTAGAAACTGTATTTTTGTCGATTTTTATTGAATTTGAACTATATTTCAACGTTTTTTGATGGTTCTGAGCCACCAAACACACTTAAAGCATGCAGAATCGACTCAGAATAGGAAAAGGAGACGTTTAGGTCAATTTTATGCATTCTGGCGTTCGTAGATACAAGAAAACTGTTAAAATTCTTCAGAAACGTCACTTTTGAAGTGTTTTCTTGTACTTTTAAGGCACTCAGATACCCTACGGGCTCGGAAAGTGCAACGAAACCATCAAATTTTAGCAAGAAACTGTATTTTTGTCGATTTTTATTGAATTTGAACTATATTTCAACGTTTTTTGATGGTTCTGAGCCACCAAACACACTTAAAGCATGCAGAATCGACTCAGAATAGGAAAAGGAGACGTTTAGGTCAATTTTATGCATTCTGGCGTTCGTAGATACAAGAAAACTGTTAAAATTCTTCAGAAACGTCACTTTTGAAGTGTTTTCTTGTACTTTCAAGCCACTCAGATACCCTACGGGCTCGGAAAGTGCAACGAAACCATCAAATTTTAGCTAGAAACTGTATTTTTGTCGATTTTTATTGAATTTGAACTATATTTCAACGTTTTTTGATGGTTCTGAGCCACCAAACACACTTAAAGCATGCAGAATCGACTCAGAATAGGAAAAGGAGACGTTTAGGTCAATTTTATGCATTCTGGCGTTCGTAGATACAAGAAAACTGTTAAAATTCTTCAGAAACGTCACTTTTGAAGTGTTTTCTTGTACTTTTAAGCCACTCAGATACCCTACGGGCTCGGAAAGTGCAACGAAACCATCAAATTTTAGCTAGAAACTGTATTTTTGTCGATTTTTATTGAATTTGAACTATATTTCAACGTTTTTTGATGGTTCTGAGCCACCAAACACACTTAAAGCATGCAGAATCGACTCAGAATAGGAAAAGGAGACGTTTAGGTCAATTTTATGCATTCTGGCGTTCGTAGATACAAGAAAACTGTTAAAATTCTTCAGAAACGTCACTTTTGAAGTGTTTTCTTGTACTTTCAAGCCACTCAGATACCCTACGGGCTCGGAAAGTGCAACGAAACCATCAAATTTTAGCTAGAAACTGTATTTTTGTCGATTTTTATTGAATTTGAACTATATTTCAACGTTTTTTGATGGTTCTGAGCCACCAAACACACTTAAAGCATGCAGAATCGACTCAAAATAGGAAAAGCAGACGTTTAGGTCAATTTTATGCATTCTGGCGTTCGTAGATACAAGAAAACTGTTAAAATTCTTCAGAAACGTCACTTTTGAAGTGTTTTCTTGTACTTTTAAGCTACTCAGATACCCTACGGGCTCGGAAAGTGCAACGAAACCATCAAATTTTAGCTAGAAACTGTATTTTTGTCGATTTTTATTGAATTTGAACTATATTTCAATGTTTTTTGATGGTTCTGAGCCACCAAACACACTTAAAGCATGCAGAATCGACTCAGAATAGGAAAAGGAGACGTTTAGGTCAATTTTATGCATTCTGGCGTTCGTAGATACAAGAAAACTGTTAAAATTCTTCAGAAACGTCACTTTTGAAGTGTTTTCTTGTACTTTTAAGCCACTCAGATACCCTACGGGCTCGGAAAGTGCAACGAAACCATCAAATTTTAGCTAGAAACTGTATTTTTGTCGATTTTTATTGAATTTGAACTATATTTCAACGTTTTTTGATGGTTCTGAGCCACCAAACACACTTAAAGCATGCAGAATCGACTCAGAATAGGAAAAGGAGACGTTTAGGTCAATTTTATGCATTCTGGCGTTCGTAGATACAAGAAAACTGTTAAAATTCTTCAGAAACGTCACTTTTGAAGTGTTTTCTTGTACTTTTAAGCCACTCAGATACCCTACGGGCTCGGAAAGTGCAACGAAACCATCAAATTTTAGCTAGAAACTGTATTTTTGTCGATTTTTATTGAATTTGAACTATATTTCAACGCTTTTTGATGGTTCTGAGCCACCAAACACACTTAAAGCATGCAGAATCGACTCAGAATAGGAAAAGGAGACGTTTAGGTCAATTTTATGCATTCTGGCGTTCGTAGATACAAGAAAACTGTTAAAATTCTTCAGAAACGTCACTTTTGAAGTGTTTTCTTGTACTTTTAAGCCACTCAGATACCCCACGGGCTCGGAAAGTGCAACGAAACCAACAAATTTTAGCTAGAAACTGTATTTTTGTCGATTTTTATTGAATTTGAACTATATTTCAACGTTTTTTGATGGTTCTGAGCCACCAAACACACTTAAAGCATGCAGAATCGACTCAGAATAGGAAAAGGAGACGTTTAGGTCAATTTTATGCATTCTGGTGTTCGTAGATACAAGAAAACTGTTAAAATTCTTCAGAAACGTCACTTTTGAAGTGTTTTCTTGTACTTTTAAGCCACTCAGATACCCTACGGGCTCGGAAAGTGCAACGAAACCATCAAATTTTAGCTAGAAACTGTATTTTAGTCGATTTTTATTGAATTTGAACTATATTTCAACGTTTTTTGATGGTTCTGAGCCTCCAAACACACTTAAAGCATGCAGAATCGACTCAGAATAGGAAAAGGAGACGTTTAGGTCAATTTTATGCATTCTGGCGTTCGTAGATACAAGAAAACTGTTAAAATTCTTCAGAAACGTCACTTTTGAAGTGTTTTCTTGTACTTTTAAGCCACTCAGATACCCTACGGGCTCGGAAAGTGCAACGAAACCATCAAATTTTAACTAGAAACTGTATTTTTGTCGATTTTTATTGAATTTGAACTATATTTCAACGTTTTTTGATGGTTCTGAGCCACCAAACACACTTAAAGCATGCAGAATCGACTCAGAATAGGAAAAGGAGACGTTTAGGTCAATTTTATGCATTCTGGCGTTCGTAGATATAAGAAAACTGTTAAAATTCTTCAGAAACGTCACTTTTGAAGTGTTTTCTTGTACTTTTAAGCCACTCAGATACCCTACGGGCTCGGAAAGTGCAACGAAACCATCAAATTTTAGCTAGAAACTGTATTTTTGTCGATTTTTATTGAATTTGAACTATATTTCAACGTTTTTTGATGGTTCTGAGCCACCAAACAAACTTAAAGCATGCAGAATCGACTCAGAATAGGAAAAGGAGACGTTTAGGTCAATTTTATGCATTCTGGCGTTCGTAGATACAAGAAAACTGTTAAAATTCTTCAGAAACGTCACTTTTGAAGTGTTTTCTTGTACTTTTAAGCCACTCAGATACCCTACGGGCTCGGAAAGTGCAACGAAACCATCAAATTTTAGCTAGAAACTGTATTTTTGTCGATTTTTATTGAATTTGAACTATATTTCAAACGTTTTTTGATGGTTCTGAGCCACCAAACACACTTAAAGCATGCATAATCGACTCAGAATAGGAAAAGGAGACGTTTAGGTCAATTTTATGCATTCTGGCGTTCGTAGATACAAGAAAACTGTTAAAATTCTTCAGAAACGTCACTTTTGAAGTGTTTTCTTGTACTTTTAAGCCACTCAGATACCCTACGGGCTCGGAAAGTGCAACGAAACCATCAAATTTTAGCTAGAAACTGTATTTTTGTCGATTTTTATTGAATTTGAACTATATTTCAACGTTTTTTGATGGTTCTGAGCCACCAAACACACTTAAAGCATGCAGAATCGACTCAGAATAGGAAAAGGAGACGTTTAGGTCAATTTTATGCATTCTGGCGTTCGTAGATACAAGAAAACTGTTAAAATTCTTCAGAAACGTCACTTTTGAAGTGTTTTCTTGTACTTTTAAGCCACTCAGATACCCTACGGGCTCGGAAAGTGCAACGAAACCATCAAATTTTAGCTAGAAGCTGTATTTTTGTCGATTTTTATTAAATTTGAACTATATTTCAACGTTTTTTGATGGTTCTGAGCCACCAAACACACTTAAAGCATGCAGAATCGACTCAGAATAGGAAAAGGAGACGTTTAGGTCAATTTTATGCATTCTGGCGTTCGTAGATACAAGAAAACTGTTAAAATTCTTCAGAAACGTCACTTTTGAAGTGTTTTCTTGTACTTTTAAGCCACTCAGATACCCTACGGGCTCGGAAAGTGCAACGAAATCATCAAATTTTTGCTAGAAACTGTATTTTTGTCGATTTTTATTGAATTTGAACTATATTTCAACGTTTTTTGATGGTTCTGAGCCACCAAACACACTTAAAGCATGCAGAATCGACTCAGAATAGGAAAAGGAGACGTTTAGGTCAATTTTATACATTCTGGCGTTCGTAGATACAAGAAAACTGTTAAAATTCTTCAGAAACGTCACTTTTGAAGTGTTTTCTTGTACTTTTAAGCCACTCAGATACCCTACGGGCTCGGAAAGTGCAACGAAACCATCAAATTTTAGCTAGAAACTGTATTTTTGTCGATTTTTATTGAATTTGAACTATATTTCAACGTTTTTTGATGGTTCTGAGCCACCAAACACACTTAAAGCATGCAAAATCGACTCAGAATAGGAAAAGGAGAGGTTTAGGTCAATTTTATGCATTCTGGCGTTCGTAGATACAAGAAAACTGTTAAAATTCTTCAGAAACGTCACTTTTGAAGTGTTTTCTTGTACTTTTAAGCCACTCAGATACCCTACGGGCTCGGAAAGTGCAACGAAACCATCAAATTTTAGCTAGAAACTGTATTTTAGTCGATTTTTATTGAATTTGAACTATATTTCAACGTTTTTTGATGGTTCTGAGCCACCAAACACACTTAAAGAATGCAGAATCGACTCAGAATAGGAAAAGGAGACGTTTAGGTCAATTTTATGCATTCTGGCGTTCGTAGATACAAGAAAACTGTTAAAATTCTTCAGAAACGTCACTTTTGAAGTGTTTTCTTGTACTTTTAAGCCACTCAGATACCCTACGGGCTCGGAAAGTGCAACGAAACCATCAAATTTTAGCTAGAAACTGTATTTTTGTCGATTTTTATTGAATTTGAACTATATTTCAACGTTTTTTGATGGTTCTGAGCCACCAAACACACTTAAAGCATGCAGAATCGACTCAGAATAGGAAAAGGAGACGTTTAGGTCAATTTTATGCATTCTGGCGTTCGTAGATACAAGAAAACTGTTAAAATTCTTCAGAAACGTCACTTTTGAAGTGTTTTCTTGTGCTTTTAAGCCACTCAGATACCCTACGGGCTCGGAAAGTGCAACGAAACCATCAAATTTTAGCTAGAAACTGTATTTTTGTCGATTTTTATTGAATTTGAACTATATTTCAACGTTTTTTGATGGTTCTGAGCCACCAAACACACTTAAAGCATGCTGAATCGACTCAGAATAGGAAAAGGAGACGTTTAGGTCAATTTTATGCATTCTGGCGTTCGTAGATACAAGAAAACTGTTAAAATTCTTCAGAAACGTCACTTTTGAAGTGTTTTCTTGTA
Source organism: Zophobas morio (assembly GCF_036711695.1). Lineage (NCBI taxonomy): Eukaryota > Metazoa > Arthropoda > Insecta > Coleoptera > Tenebrionidae > Zophobas > Zophobas morio. The sequence continues at coordinate 23,595 of NW_026972573.1, forward strand.
CTTTTAAGCCACTCAGATACCCTACGGGCTCGGAAAGTGCAACGAAACCATCAAATTTTAGCTAGAAACTGTATTTTTGTCGATTTTTATTGAATTTGAACTATATTTCAACGTTTTTTGATGGTTCTGAGCCACCAAACACACTTAAAGCATGCAGAATCGACTCAGAATAGGAAAAGGAGACGTTTAGGTCAATTTTATGCATTCTGGCGTTCGTAGATACAAGAAAACTGTTAAAATTCTTCAGAAACGTCACTTTTGAAGTGTTTTCTTGTACTTTTAAGCCACTCAGATACCCTACGGGCTCGGAAAGTGCAACGAAACCATCAAATTTTAGCTAGAAACTGTATTTTTGTCGATTTTTATTGAATTTGAACTATATTTCAACGTTTTTTGATGGTTCTGAGCCACCAAACACACTTAAAGAATGCAGAATCGACTCAGAATAGGAAAAGGAGACGTTTAGGTCAATTTTATGCATTCTGGCGTTCGTAGATACAAGAAAACTGTTAAAATTCTTCAGAAACGTCACTTTTGAAGTGTTTTCTTGTACTTTTAAGCCACTCAGATACCCTACGGGCTCGGAAAGTGCAACGAAACCATCAAATTTTAGCTAGAAACTGTATTTTTGTCGATTTTTATTGAATTTGAACTATATTTCAACGTTTTTTGATGGTTCTGAGCCACCAAACACACTTAAAGCATGCAGAATCGACTCAGAATAGGAAAAGGAGACGTTTAGGTCAATTTTATGCATTCTGGCGTTCGTAGATACAAGAAAACTGTTAAAATTCTTCAGAAACGTCACTTTTGAAGTGTTTTCTTGTACTTTTAAGCCACTCAGATACCCTACGGGCTCGGAAAGTGCAACGAAACCATCAACTTTTAGCTAGAAACTGTATTTTTGTCGAATTTTATTGAATTTGAACTATATTTCAACGTTTTTTGATGGTTCTGAGCCACCAAACACACTTAAAGCATGCAGAATCGACTCAGAATAGGAAAAGGAGACGTTTAGGTCAATTTTATGCATTCTGGCGTTCGTAGATACAAGAAAACTGTTAAAATTCTTCAGAAACGTCACTTTTGAAGTGTTTTCTTGTACTTTTAAGCCACTCAGATATCCTACGGGCTCGGAAAGTGCAACGAAACCATCAAATTTTAGCTAGAAACTGTATTTTTGTCGATTTTTATTGAATTTGAACTATATTTCAACGTTTTTTGATGGTTCTGAGCCACCAAACACACTTAAAGCATGCAGAATCCACTCAGAATAGGAAAAGGAGACGTTTAGGTCAATTTTATGCATTCTGGCGTTCGTAGATACAAGAAAACTGTTAAAATTCTTCAGAAACGTCACTTTTGAAGTGTTTTCTTGTACTTTTAAGCCACTCAGATACCCTACGGGCTCGGAAAGTGCAACGAAACCATCAAATTTTAGCTAGAAACTATATTTTTGTCGATTTTTATTGAATTTGAACTATATTTCAACGTTTTTTGATGGTTCTGAGCCACCAAACACACTTAAAGCATGCAGAATCGACTCATAATAGGAAAAGGAGACGTTTAGGTCAATTTTATGCATTCTGGCGTTCGTAGATACAAGAAAACTGTTAAAATTCTTCAGAAACGTCACTTTTGAAGTGTTTTCTTGTACTTTTAAGCCACTCAGATACCCTACGGGCTCGGAAAGTGCAACGAAACCATCAAATTTTAGCTAGAAACTGTATTTTTGTCGATTTTTATTGAATTTGAACTATATTTCAACGTTTTTTGATGGTTCTGAGCCACCAAACACACTTAAAGCATGCAGAATCGACTCAGAATAGGAAAAGGAGACGTTTAGGTCAATTTTATGCATTCTGGCGTTCGTAGATACAAGAAAACTGTTAAAATTCTTCAGAAACGTCACTTTTGAAGTGTTTTCTTGTACTTTTAAGCCACTCAGATACCCTACGGGCTCGGAAAGTGCATCGAAACCATCAAATTTTAGCTAGAAACTGTATTTTTGTCGATTTTTATTGAATTTGAACTATATTTCAACGTTTTTTGATGGTTCTGAGCCACCAAACACACTTAAAGCATGCAGAATCGACTCAGAATAGGAAAAGGAGACGTTTAGGTCAATTTTATGCATTCTGGCGTTCGTAGATACAAGAAAACTGTTAAAATTCTTCAGAACCGTCACTTTTGAAGTGTTTTCTTGTACTTTTAAGCCACTCAGATACCCTACGGGCCCGGAAAGTGCAACGAAACCATCAAATTTTAGCTAGAAACTGTATTTTTGTCGATTTTTATTGAATTTGAACTATATTTCAACGTTTTTTGATGGTTCTGAGCCACCAAACACACTTAAAGCATGCAGAATCGACTCAGAATAGGAAAAGGAGACGTTTAGGTCAATTTTATGCATTCTGGCGTTCGTAGATACAAGAAAACTGTTAAAATTCTTCAGAAACGTCACTTTTGAAGTGTTTTCTTGTACTTTTAAGCCACTCAGATACCCTACGGGCTCGGAAAGTGCAACGAAACCATCAAATTTTAGCTAGAAACTGTATTTTTGTCGATTTTTGTTGAATTTGAACTATATTTCAACGTTTTTTGATGGTTCTGAGCCACCAGACACACTTAAAGCATGCAGAATCGACTCAGAATAGGAAAAGGAGACGTTTAGGTCAATTTTATGCATTCTGGCGTTCGTAGATACAAGAAAACTGTTAAAATTCTTCAGAAACGTCACTTTTGAAGTGTTTTCTTGTACTTTTAAGCCACTCAGATACCCTACGGGCTCGGAAAGTGCAACGAAACCATCAAATTTTAGCTAGAAACTGTATTTTTGTCGATTTTTATTGAATTTGAACTATATTTCAACGTTTTTTGATGGTTCTGAGCCACCAAACACACTTAAAGCATGCAGAATCGACTCAGAATAGGAAAAGGAGACGTTTAGGTCATATTTATGCATTCTGGCGTTCGTAGATACAAGAAAACTGTTAAAATTCTTCAGAAACGTCACTTTTGAAGTGTTTTCTTGTACTTTTAAGCCACTCAGATACCCTACGGGCTCGGAAAGTGCAACGAAACCATCAAATTTTAGCTAGAAACTGTATTTTTGTCGATTTTTATTGAATTTGAACTATATTTCAACGTTTTTTGATGGTTCTGAGCCACCAAACACACTTAAAGCATGCAGAATCGACTCAGAATAGGAAAAGGAGACGTTTAGGTCAATTTTATGCATTCTGGCGTTCGTAGATACAAGAAAACTGTTAAAATTCTTCAGAAACGTCACTTTTGAAGTGTTTTCTTGTACTTTTAAGCCACTCAGATACCCTACGGGCTCGGAAAGTGCAACGAAACCATCAAATTTTAGCTAGAAACTGTATTTTTGTCGATTTTTATTGAATTTGAACTATATTTCAACGTTTTTTGATGGTTCTGAGCCACCAAACACACTTAAAGCATGCAGAATCGACTCAGAATAGGAAAAGGAGACGTTTAGGTCAATTTTATGCATTCTGGCGTTCGTAGATACAAGAAAACTGTTAAAATTCTTCAGAAACGTCACTTTTGAAGTGTTTTCTTGTACTTTTAAGCCACTCAGATACCCTACGGGCTCGGAAAGTGCAACGAAACCATCAAATTTTAGCTAGAAACTGTATTTTTGTCGATTTTTATTGAATTTGAACTATATTTCAACGTTTTTTGATGGTTCTGAGCCACCAAACACACTTAAAGCATGCAGAATCGACTCAGAATAGGAAAAGGAGACGTTTAGGTCAATTTTATGCATTCTGGCGTTCGTAGATACAAGAAAACTGTTAAAATTCTTCAGAAACGTCACTTTTGAAGTGTTTTCTTGTACTTTTAAGCCACTCAGATACCCTACGGGCTCGGAAAGTGCAACGAAACCATCAAATTTTAGCTAGAAACTGTATTTTTGTCGATTTTTATTGAATTTGAACTATATTTCAACGTTTTTTGATGGTTCTGAGCCACCAAACACACTTAAAGCATGCAGAATCGACTCAGAATAGCAAAAAGGAGACGTTTAGGTCAATTTTATGCATTCTGGCGTTCGTAGATACAAGAAAACTGTTAAAATTCTTCAGAAACGTCACTTTTGAAGTGTTTTCTTGTACTTTTAAGCCACTCAGATACCCTACGGGCTCGGAAAGTGCAACGAAACCATCAAATTTTAGCTAGAAACTGTATTTTTGTCGATTTTTATTGAATTTGAACTATATTTCAACGTTTTTTGATGGTTCTGAGCCACCAAACACACTTAAAGCATACAGAATCGACTCAGAATAGGAAAAGGAGACGTTTAAGTCAATTTTATGCATTCTGGCGTTCGTAGATACAAGAAAACTGTTAAAATTCTTCAGAAACGTCACTTTTGAAGTGTTTTCTTGTACTTTTAAGCCACTCAGATACCCTACGGGCTCGGAAAGTGCAACGAAACCATCAAATTTTAGCTAGAAACTGTATTTTTGTCGATTTTTATTGAATTTGAACTATATTTCAACGTTTTTTGATGGTTCTGAGCCACCAAACACACTTAAAGCATGCAGAATCGACTCAGAATAGGAAAAGGAGACGTTTAGGTCAATTTTATGCATTCTGGCGTTCGTAGATACAAGAAAACTGTTAAAATTCTTCAGAAACGTCACTTTTGAAGTGTTTTCTTGTACTTTTAAGCCACTCAGATACCCTACGGGCTCGGAAAGTGCAACGAAACCATCAAATTTTAGCTAGAAACTGTATTTTTGTCGATTTTTATTGAATTTGAACTATATTTCAACGTTTTTTAATGGTTCTGAGCCACCAAACAAACTTAAAGCATACAGAATCGACTCAGAATAGGAAAAGGAGACGTTTAGGTCAATTTTATGCATTCTGGCGTTCGTAGATACAAGAAAACTGTTAAAATTCTTCAGAAACGTCACTTTTGAAGTGTTTTCTTGTACTTTTAAGCCACTCAGATACCCTACGGGCTCGGAAAGTGCAACGAAACCATCAAATTTTAGCTAGAAACTGTATTTTTGTCGATTTTTATTGAATTTGAACTATATTTCAACGTTTTTTGATGGTTCTGAGCCACCAAACACACTTAAAGCATGCAGAATCGACTCAGAATAGGAAAAGGAGACGTTTAGGTCAATTTTATGCATTCTGGCGTTCGTAGATACAAGAAAACTGTTAAAATTCTTCAGAAACGTCACTTTTGAAGTGTTTTCTTGTACTTTTAAGCCACTCAGATACCCTACGGGCTCGGAAAGTGCAACGAAACCATCAAATTTTAGCTAGAAACTGTATTTTTGTCGATTTTTATTGAATTTGAACTATATTTCAACGTTTTTTGATGGTTCTGAGCCACCAAACACACTTAAAGCATGCAGAATCGACTCAGAATAGGAAAAGGAGACGTTTAGGTCAATTTTATGCATTCTGGCGTTCGTAGATACAAGAAAACTGTTAAAATTCTTCAGAAACGTCACTTTTGAAGTGTTTTCTTGTACTTTTAAGCCACTCAGATACCCTACGGGCTCGGAAAGTGCAACGAAACCATCAAATTTTAGCTAGAAACTGTATTTTTGTCGATTTTTATTGAATTTGAACTATATTTCAACGTTTTTTGATGGTTCTGAGCCACCAAACACACTTAAAGCATGCAGAATCGACTCAGAATAGGAAAAGGAGACATTTAGGTCAATTTTATGCATTCTGGCGTTCGTAGATACAAGAAAACTGTTAAAATTCTCCAGAAACGTCACTTTTGAAGTGTTTTCTTGTACTTTTAAGCCACTCAGATACCCTACGGGCTCGGAAAGTGCAACGAAACCATCAAATTTTAGCTAGAAACTGTATTTTTGTCGATTTTTATTGAATTTGAACTATATTTCAACGTTTTTTGATGGTTCTGAGCCACCAAACACACTTAAAGCATGCAGAATCGACTCAGAATAGGAAAAGGAGACGTTTAGGTCAATTTTATGCATTCTGGCGTTCGTAGATACAAGAAAACTGTTAAAATTCTTCAGAAACGTCACTTTTGAAGTGTTTTCTTGTACTTTTAAGCCACTCAGATACCCTACGGGCTCGGAAAGTGCAACGAAACCATCAAATTTTAGCTAGAAACTGTATTTTTGTCGATTTTTATTGAATTTGAACTATATTTCAACGTTTTTTGATGGTTCTGAGCCACCAAACACACTTAAAGCATGCAGAATCGACTCAGAATAGGAAAAGGAGACGTTTAGGTCAATTTTATGCATTCTGGCGTTCGTAGATACAAGAAAACTGTTAAAATTCTTCAGAAACGTCACTTTTGAAGTGTTTTCTTGTACTTTTAAGCCACTCAGATACCCTACGGGCTCGGAAAGTGCAACGAAACCATCAAATTTTAGCTAGAAACTGTATTTTTGTCGATTTTTATTGAATTTGAACTATATTTCAACGTTTTTTGATGGTTCTGAGCCACCAAACACACTTAAAGCATGCAGAATCGACTCAGAATAGGAAAAGGAGACGTTTAGGTAAATTTTATGCATTCTGGCGTTCGTAGATACAAGAAAACTGTTAAAATTCTTCAGAAACGTCACTTTTGAAGTGTTTTCTTGTACTTTTAAGCCACTCAGATACCCTACGGGCTCGGAAAGTGCAACGAAACCATCAAATTTTAGCTAGAAACTGTATTTTTGTCGATTTTTATTGAATTTGAACTATATTTCAACGTTTTTTGATGGTTCTGAGCCACCAAACACACTTAAAGCATGCAGAATCGACTCAGAATAGGAAAAGGAGACGTTTAGGTCAATTTTATGCATTCTGGCGTTCGTAGATACAAGAAAACTGTTAAAATTCTTCAGAAACGTCACTTTTGAAGTGTTTTCTTGTACTTTTAAGCCACTCAGATACCCTACGGGCTCGGAAAGTGCAACGAAACCATCAAATTTTAGCTAGAAACTGTATTTTTGTCGATTTTTATTGAATTTGAACTATATTTCAAAGTTTTTTGATGGTTCTGAGCCACCAAACACACTTAAAGCATGCAGAATCGACTCAGAATAGGAAAAGGAGACGTTTAGGTCAATTTTATGCATTCTGGCGTTCGTAGATACAAGAAAACTGTTAAAATTCTTCAGAAACGTCACTTTTGAAGTGTTTTCTTGTACTTTTAAGCCACTCAGATACCCTACGGGCTCGGAAAGTGCAACGAAACCATCAAATTTTAGCTAGAAACTGTATTTTTGTCGATTTTTATTGAATTTGAACTATATTTCAACGTTTTTTGATGGTTCTGAGCCACCAAACACACTTAAAGCATGCAGAATCGACTCAGAATAGGAAAAGGAGACATTTAGGTCAATTTTATGCATTCTGGCGTTCGTAGATACAAGAAAACTGTTAAAATTCTCCAGAAACGTCACTTTTGAAGTGTTTTCTTGTACTTTTAAGCCACTCAGATACCCTACGGGCTCGGAAAGTGCAACGAAACCATCAAATTTTAGCTAGAAACTGTATTTTTGTCGATTTTTATTGAATTTGAACTATATTTCAACGTTTTTTGATGGTTCTGAGCCACCAAACACACTTAAAGCATGCAGAATCGACTCAGAATAGGAAAAGGAGACGTTTAGGTCAATTTTATGCATTCTGGCGTTCGTAGATACAAGAAAACTGTTAAAATTCTTCAGAAACGTCACTTTTGAAGTGTTTTCTTGTACTTTTAAGCCACTCAGATACCCTACGGGCTCGGAAAGTGCAACGAAACCATCAAATTTTAGCTAGAAACTGTATTTTTGTCGATTTTTATTGAATTTGAACTATATTTCAACGTTTTTTGATGGTTCTGAGCCACCAAACACACTTAAAGCATGCAGAATCGACTCAGAATAGGAAAAGGAGACGTTTAGGTCAATTTTATGCATTCTGGCGTTCGTAGATACAAGAAAACTGTTAAAATTCTTCAGAAACGTCACTTTTGAAGTGTTTTCTTGTACTTTTAAGCCACTCAGATACCCTACGGGCTCGGAAAGTGCAACGAAACCATCAAATTTTAGCTAGAAACTGTATTTTTGTCGATTTTTATTGAATTTGAACTATATTTCAACGTTTTTTGATGGTTCTGAGCCACCAAACACACTTAAAGCATGCAGAATCGACTCAGAATAGGAAAAGGAGACATTTAGGTCAATTTTATGCATTCTGGCGTTCGTAGATACAAGAAAACTGTTAAAATTCTCCAGAAACGTCACTTTTGAAGTGTTTTCTTGTACTTTTAAGCCACTCAGATACCCTACGGGCTCGGAAAGTGCAACGAAACCATCAAATTTTAGCTAGAAACTGTATTTTTGTCGATTTTTATTGAATTTGAACTATATTTCAACGTTTTTTGATGGTTCTGAGCCACCAAACACACTTAAAGCATGCAGAATCGACTCAGAATAGGAAAAGGAGACGTTTAGGTCAATTTTATGCATTCTGGCGTTCGTAGATACAAGAAAACTGTTAAAATTCTTCAGAAACGTCACTTTTGAAGTGTTTTCTTGTACTTTTAAGCCACTCAGATACCCTACGGGCTCGGAAAGTGCAACGAAACCATCAAAGTTTAGCTAGAAACTGTATTTTTGTCGATTTTTATTGAATTTGAACTATATTTCAACGTTTTTTGATGGTTCTGAGCCACCAAACACACTTAAAGCATGCAGAATCGACTCAGAATAGGAAAAGGAGACGTTTAGGTAAATTTTATGCATTCTGGCGTTCGTAGATACAAGAAAACTGTTAAAATTCTTCAGAAACGTCACTTTTGAAGTGTTTTCTTGTACTTTTAAGCCACTCAGATACCCTACGGGCTCGGAAAGTGCAACGAAACCATCAAATTTTAGCTAGAAACTGTATTTTTGTCGATTTTTATTGAATTTGAACTATATTTCAACGTTTTTTGATGGTTCTGAGCCACCAAACACACTTAAAGCATGCAGAATCGACTCAGAATAGGAAAAGGAGACATTTAGGTCAATTTTATGCATTCTGGCGTTCGTAGATACAAGAAAACTGTTAAAATTCTCCAGAAACGTCACTTTTGAAGTGTTTTCTTGTACTTTTAAGCCACTCAGATACCCTACGGGCTCGGAAAGTGCAACGAAACCATCAAATTTTAGCTAGAAACTGTATTTTTGTCGATTTTTATTGAATTTGAACTATATTTCAACGTTTTTTGATGGTTCTGAGCCACCAAACACACTTAAAGCATGCAGAATCGACTCAGAATAGGAAAAGGAGACGTTTAGGTCAATTTTATGCATTCTGGCGTTCGTAGATACAAGAAAACTGTTAAAATTCTTCAGAAACGTCACTTTTGAAGTGTTTTCTTGTACTTTTAAGCCACTCAGATACCCTACGGGCTCGGAAAGTGCAACGAAACCATCAAATTTTAGCTAGAAACTGTATTTTTGTCGATTTTTATTGAATTTGAACTATATTTCAACGTTTTTTGATGGTTCTGAGCCACCAAACACACTTAAAGCATGCAGAATCGACTCAGAATAGGAAAAGGAGACGTTTAGGTCAATTTTATGCATTCTGGCGTTCGTAGATACAAGAAAACTGTTAAAATTCTTCAGAAACGTCACTTTTGAAGTGTTTTCTTGTACTTTTAAGCCACTCAGATACCCTACGGGCTCGGAAAGTGCAACGAAACCATCAAATTTTAGCTAGAAACTGTATTTTTGTCGATTTTTATTGAATTTGAACTATATTTCAACGTTTTTTGATGGTTCTGAGCCACCAAACACACTTAAAGCATGCAGAATCGACTCAGAATAGGAAAAGGAGACGTTTAGGTAAATTTTATGCATTCTGGCGTTCGTAGATACAAGAAAACTGTTAAAATTCTTCAGAAACGTCACTTTTGAAGTGTTTTCTTGTACTTTTAAGCCACTCAGATACCCTACGGGCTCGGAAAGTGCAACGAAACCATCAAATTTTAGCTAGAAACTGTATTTTTGTCGATTTTTATTGAATTTGAACTATATTTCAACGTTTTTTGATGGTTCTGAGCCACCAAACACACTTAAAGCATGCAGAATCGACTCAGAATAGGAAAAGGAGACGTTTAGGTCAATTTTATGCATTCTGGCGTTCGTAGATACAAGAAAACTGTTAAAATTCTTCAGAAACGTCACTTTTGAAGTGTTTTCTTGTACTTTTAAGCCACTCAGATACCCTACGGGCTCGGAAAGTGCAACGAAACCATCAAATTTTAGCTAGAAACTGTATTTTTGTCGATTTTTATTGAATTTGAACTATATTTCAAAGTTTTTTGATGGTTCTGAGCCACCAAACACACTTAAAGCATGCAGAATCGACTCAGAATAGGAAAAGGAGACGTTTAGGTCAATTTTATGCATTCTGGCGTTCGTAGATACAAGAAAACTGTTAAAATTCTTCAGAAACGTCACTTTTGAAGTGTTTTCTTGTACTTTTAAGCCACTCAGATACCCTACGGGCTCGGAAAGTGCAACGAAACCATCAAATTTTAGCTAGAAACTGTATTTTTGTCGATTTTTATTGAATTTGAACTATATTTCAACGTTTTTTGATGGTTCTGAGCCACCAAACACACTTAAAGCATGCAGAATCGACTCAGAATAGGAAAAGGAGACATTTAGGTCAATTTTATGCATTCTGGCGTTCGTAGATACAAGAAAACTGTTAAAATTCTCCAGAAACGTCACTTTTGAAGTGTTTTCTTGTACTTTTAAGCCACTCAGATACCCTACGGGCTCGGAAAGTGCAACGAAACCATCAAATTTTAGCTAGAAACTGTATTTTTGTCGATTTTTATTGAATTTGAACTATATTTCAACGTTTTTTGATGGTTCTGAGCCACCAAACACACTTAAAGCATGCAGAATCGACTCAGAATAGGAAAAGGAGACGTTTAGGTCAATTTTATGCATTCTGGCGTTCGTAGATACAAGAAAACTGTTAAAATTCTTCAGAAACGTCACTTTTGAAGTGTTTTCTTGTACTTTTAAGCCACTCAGATACCCTACGGGCTCGGAAAGTGCAACGAAACCATCAAATTTTAGCTAGAAACTGTATTTTTGTCGATTTTTATTGAATTTGAACTATATTTCAACGTTTTTTGATGGTTCTGAGCCACCAAACACACTTAAAGCATGCAGAATCGACTCAGAATAGGAAAAGGAGACGTTTAGGTCAATTTTATGCATTCTGGCGTTCGTAGATACAAGAAAACTGTTAAAATTCTTCAGAAACGTCACTTTTGAAGTGTTTTCTTGTACTTTTAAGCCACTCAGATACCCTACGGGCTCGGAAAGTGCAACGAAACCATCAAATTTTAGCTAGAAACTGTATTTTTGTCGATTTTTATTGAATTTGAACTATATTTCAACGTTTTTTGATGGTTCTGAGCCACCAAACACACTTAAAGCATGCAGAATCGACTCAGAATAGGAAAAGGAGACATTTAGGTCAATTTTATGCATTCTGGCGTTCGTAGATACAAGAAAACTGTTAAAATTCTCCAGAAACGTCACTTTTGAAGTGTTTTCTTGTACTTTTAAGCCACTCAGATACCCTACGGGCTCGGAAAGTGCAACGAAACCATCAAATTTTAGCTAGAAACTGTATTTTTGTCGATTTTTATTGAATTTGAACTATATTTCAACGTTTTTTGATGGTTCTGAGCCACCAAACACACTTAAAGCATGCAGAATCGACTCAGAATAGGAAAAGGAGACGTTTAGGTCAATTTTATGCATTCTGGCGTTCGTAGATACAAGAAAACTGTTAAAATTCTTCAGAAACGTCACTTTTGAAGTGTTTTCTTGTACTTTTAAGCCACTCAGATACCCTACGGGCTCGGAAAGTGCAACGAAACCATCAAAGTTTAGCTAGAAACTGTATTTTTGTCGATTTTTATTGAATTTGAACTATATTTCAACGTTTTTTGATGGTTCTGAGCCACCAAACACACTTAAAGCATGCAGAATCGACTCAGAATAGGAAAAGGAGACGTTTAGGTAAATTTTATGCATTCTGGCGTTCGTAGATACAAGAAAACTGTTAAAATTCTTCAGAAACGTCACTTTTGAAGTGTTTTCTTGTACTTTTAAGCCACTCAGATACCCTACGGGCTCGGAAAGTGCAACGAAACCATCAAATTTTAGCTAGAAACTGTATTTTTGTCGATTTTTATTGAATTTGAACTATATTTCAACGTTTTTTGATGGTTCTGAGCCACCAAACACACTTAAAGCATGCAGAATCGACTCAGAATAGGAAAAGGAGACATTTAGGTCAATTTTATGCATTCTGGCGTTCGTAGATACAAGAAAACTGTTAAAATTCTCCAGAAACGTCACTTTTGAAGTGTTTTCTTGTACTTTTAAGCCACTCAGATACCCTACGGGCTCGGAAAGTGCAACGAAACCATCAAATTTTAGCTAGAAACTGTATTTTTGTCGATTTTTATTGAATTTGAACTATATTTCAACGTTTTTTGATGGTTCTGAGCCACCAAACACACTTAAAGCATGCAGAATCGACTCAGAATAGGAAAAGGAGACGTTTAGGTCAATTTTATGCATTCTGGCGTTCGTAGATACAAGAAAACTGTTAAAATTCTTCAGAAACGTCACTTTTGAAGTGTTTTCTTGTACTTTTAAGCCACTCAGATACCCTACGGGCTCGGAAAGTGCAACGAAACCATCAAATTTTAGCTAGAAACTGTATTTTTGTCGATTTTTATTGAATTTGAACTATATTTCAACGTTTTTTGATGGTTCTGAGCCACCAAACACACTTAAAGCATGCAGAATCGACTCAGAATAGGAAAAGGAGACGTTTAGGTCAATTTTATGCATTCTGGCGTTCGTAGATACAAGAAAACTGTTAAAATTCTTCAGAAACGTCACTTTTGAAGTGTTTTCTTGTACTTTTAAGCCACTCAGATACCCTACGGGCTCGGAAAGTGCAACGAAACCATCAAATTTTAGCTAGAAACTGTATTTTTGTCGATTTTTATTGAATTTGAACTATATTTCAACGTTTTTTGATGGTTCAGAGCCACCAAACACACTTAAAGCATGCAGAATCGACTCAGAATAGGAAAAGGAGACGTTTAGGTCAATTTTATGCATTCTGGCGTTCGTAGATACAAGAAAACTGTTAAAATTCTTCAGAAACGTCACTTTTGAAGTGTTTTCTTGTACTTTTAAGCCACTCAGATACCCTACGGGCTCGGAAAGTGCAACGAAACCATCAAATTTTAGCTAGAAACTGTATTTTTGTCGATTTTTATTGAATTTGAACTATATTTCAACGTTTTTTGATGGTTCTGAGCCACCAAACACACTTAAAGCATGCAGAATCGACTCAGAATAGGAAAAGGAGACGTTTAGGTCAATTTTATGCATTCTGGCATTCGTAGATACAAGAAAACTGTTAAAATTCTTCAGAAACGTCACTTTTGAAGTGTTTTCTTGTACTTTTAAGCCACTCAGATACCCTACGGGCTCGGAAAGTGCAACGAAACCATCAAATTTTAGCTAGAAACTGTATTTTTGTCGATTTTTATTGAATTTGAACTATATTTCAACGTTTTTTGATGGTTCTGACCCACCAAACACACTTAAAGCATGCAGAATCGACTCAGAATAGGAAAAGGAGACGTTTAGGTCAATTTTATGCATTCTGGCGTTCGTAGATACAAGAAAACTGTTAAAATTCTTCAGAAACGTCACTTTTGAAGTGTTTTCTTGTACTTTTAAGCCACTCAGATACCCTACGGGCTCGGAAAGTGCAACGAAACCATCAAATTTTAGCTAGAAACTGTATTTTTGTCGATTTTTATTGAATTTGAACTATATTTCAACGTTTTTTGATGGTTCTGAGCCACCAAACACACTTAAAGCATGCAGAATCGACTCAGAATAGGAAAAGGAGACGTTTAGGTCAATTTTATGCATTCTGGCGTTCGTAGATACAAGAAAACTGTTAAAATTCTTCAGAAACGTCACTTTTGAAGTGTTTTCTTGTACTTTTAAGCCACTCAGATACCCTACGGGCTCGGAAAGTGCAACGAAACCATCAAATTTTAGCTAGAAACTGTATTTTTGTCGATTTTTATTGAATTTGAACTATATTTCAACGTTTTTTGATGGTTCTGAGCCACCAAACACACTTAAAGCATGCAGAATCGACTCAGAATAGGAAAAGGAGACATTCAGGTCAATTTTATGCATTCTGGCGTTCGTAGATACAAGAAAACTGTTAAAATTCTCCAGAAACGTCACTTTTGAAGTGTTTTCTTGTACTTTTAAGCCACTCAGATACCCTACGGGCTCGGAAAGTGCAACGAAACCATCAAATTTTAGCTAGAAACTGTATTTTTGTCGATTTTTATTGAATTTGAACTATATTTCAACGTTTTTTGATGGTTCTGAGCCACCAAACACACTTAAAGCATGCAGAATCGACTCAGAATAGGAAAAGGAGACGTTTAGGTCAATTTTATGCATTCTGGCGTTCGTAGATACAAGAAAACTGTTAAAATTCTTCAGAAACGTCACTTTTGAAGTGTTTTCTTGTACTTTTAAGCCACTCAGACACCCTACGGTCTCGGAAAGTGCAACGAAACCATCAAATTTTAGCTAGAAACTGTATTTTTGTCGATTTTTATTGAATTTGAACTATATTTCAACGTTTTTTGATGGTTCTGAGCCACCAAGCACACTTAAAGCATGCAGAATCGACTCAGAATAGGAAAAGGAGACGTTTAGGTCAATTTTATGCATTCTGGCGTTCGTAGATACAAGAAAACTGTTAAAATTCTTCAGAAACGTCACTTTTGAAGTGTTTTCTTGTACTTTTAAGCCACTCAGATACCCTACGGGCTCGGAAAGTGCAACGAAACCATCAAATTTTAGCTAGAAACTGTATTTTTGTCGATTTTTATTGAATTTGAACTATATTTCAACGTTTTTTGATGGTTCTGAGCCACCAAACACACTTAAAGCATGCAGGATCGACTCAGAATAGGAAAAGGAGACGTTTAGGTCAATTTTATGCATTCTGGCGTTCGTAGATACAAGAAAACTGTTAAAATTCTTCAGAAACGTCACTTTTGAAGTGTTTTCTTGTACTTCTAAGCCACTCAGATACCCTACGGGCTCGGAAAGTGCAACGAAACCATCAAATTTTAGCTAGAAACTGTATTTTTGTCGATTTTTATTGAATTTGAACTATATTTCAACGTTTTTTGATGGTTCTGAGCCACCAAACACACTTAAAGCATGCAGAATCGACTCAGAATAGGAAAAGGAGACGTTTAGGTCAATTTTATGCATTCTGGCGTTCGTAGATACAAGAAAACTGTTAAAATTCTTCAGAAACGTCACTTTTGAAGTGTTTTCTTGTACTTTTAAGCCACTCAGATACCCTACGGGCTCGGAAAGTGCAACGAAACCATCAAATTTTAGCTAGAAACTGTATTTTTGTCGATTTTTATTGAATTTGAACTATATTTCAACGTTTTTTGATGGTTCTGAGCCACCAAACACACTTAAAGCATGCAGAATCGACTCAGAATGGGAAAAGGAGACGTATATGTCAATTTTATGCATTCTGGCGTTCGTAGATACAAGAAAACTGTTAAAATTCTTCAGAAACGTCACTTTTGAAGTGTTTTCTTGTACTTTTAAGCCACTCAGATACCCTACGGGCTCGGAAAGTGCAACGAAACCATCAAATTTTAGCTAGAAACTGTATTTTTGTCGATTTTTATTGAATTTGAACAATATTTCAACGTTTTTTGATTGTTCTGAGCCACCAAACACACTTAAAACATGCAGAATCGACTCAGAATAGGAAAAGGAGACGTTTAGGTCAATTTTATGCATTCTGGCGTTCGTAGATACAAGAAAACTGTTAAAATTCTTCAGAAACGTCACTTTTGAAGTGTTTTCTTGTACTTTTAAGCCACTCAGATACCCTACGGTCTCGGAAAGTGCAACGAAACCATCAAATTTTAGCTAGAAACTGTATTTTTGTCGATTTTTATTGAATTTGAACTATATTTCAACGTTTTTTGATGGTTCTGAGCCACCAAACACACTTTAAAGCATGCAGAATCGACTCAGAATAGGAAAAGGAGACGTTTAGGTCAATTTTATGCATTCTGGCGTTCGTAGATACAAGAAAACTGTTAAAATTCTTCAGAAACGTCACTTTTGAAGTGTTTTCTTGTAATTTTAAGCCACTCAGATACCCTACGGGCTCGGAAAGTGCAACGAAACCATCAAATTTTAGCTAGAAACTGTATTTTTGTCGATTTTTATTGAATTTGAACTATATTTCAACGTTTTTTGATGGTTCTGAGCCACCAAACACACTTAAAGCATGCAGAATCGACTCAGAATAGGAAAAGGAGACGTTTAGGTCAATTTTATGCATTCTGGCGTTCGTAGATACAAGAAAACTGTTAAAATTCTTCAGAAACGTCACTTTGGAAGTGTTTTCTTGTACTTTTAAGCCACTCAGATACCCTACGGGCTCGGAAAGTGCAACGAAACCATCAAATTTTAGCTAGAAACTGTATTTTTGTCGATTTTTATTGAATTTGAACTATATTTCAACGTTTTTTGATGGTTCTGAGCCACCAAACACACTTAAAGCATGCAGAATCGACTCAGAATAGGAAAAGGAGACGTTTAGGTCAATTTTATGCATTCTGGCGTTCGTAGATACAAGAAAACTGTTAAAATTCTTCAGAAACGTCACTTTTGAAGTGTTTTCTTGTACTTTTAAGCCACTCAGATACCCTACGGGCTCGGAAAGTGCAACGAAACCATCAAATTTTAGCTAGAAACTGTATTTTTGTCGATTTTTATTGAATTTGAACTATATTTCAACGTTTTTTGATGGTTCTGAGCCACCAAACACACTTAAAGCATGCAGAATCGACTCAGAATAGGAAAAGGAGACGTTTAGGTCAATTTTATGCATTCTGGCGTTCGTAGATACAAGAAAACTGTTAAAATTCTTCAGAAACGTCACTTTTGAAGTGTTTTCTTGTACTTTTAAGCCACTCAGATACCCTACGGGCTCGGAAAGTGCAACGAAACCATCAAATTTTAGCTAGAAACTGTATTTTTGTCGATTTTTATTGAATTTGAACTATATTTCAACGTTTTTTGATGGTTCTGAGCCACCAAACACACTTAAAGCATGCAGAATCGACTCAGAATAGGAAAAGGAGACGTTTAGGTCAATTTTATGCATTCTGGCGTTCGTAGATACAAGAAAACTGTTAAAATTCTTCAGAAACGTCACTTTTGAAGTGTTTTCTTGTACTTTTAAGCCACTCAGATAGCCTACGGGCTCGGAAAGTGCAACGAAACCATCAAATTTTAGCTAGAAACTGTATTTTTGTCGATTTTTATTGAATTTGAACTATATTTCAACGTTTTTTGATGGTTCTGAGCCACCAAACACACTTAAAGCATGCAGAATCGACTCAGAATAGGAAAAGGAGACGTTTAGGTCAATTTTATGCATTCTGGCGTTCGTAGATACAAGAAAACTGTTAAAATTCTTCAGAAACGTCACTTTTGAAGTGTTTTCTTGTACTTTTAAGCCACTCAGATACCCTACGGGCTCGGAAAGTGCAACGAAACCATCAAATTTTAGCTAGAAACTGTATTTTTGTCGATTTTTATTGAATTTGAACTATATTTCAACGTTTTTTGATGGTTCTGAGCCACCAAACACACTTAAAGCATGCAGAATCGACTCAGAATAGGAAAAGGAGACGTTTAGGTCAATTTTATGCATTCTGGCGTTCGTAGATACAAGAAAACTGTTAAAATTCTTCAGAAACGTCACTTTTGAAGTGTTTTCTTGTACTTTTAAGCCACTCAGATACCCTACGGGCTCGGAAAGTGCAACGAAACCATCAAATTTTAGCTAGAAACTGTATTTTTGTCGATTTTTATTGAATTTGAACTATATTTCAACGTTTTTTGATGGTTCTGAGCCACCAAACACACTTAAAGCATGCAGAATCGACTCAGAATAGGAAAAGGAGACATTTAGGTCAATTTTATGCATTCTGGCGTTCGTAGATACAAGAAAACTGTTAAAATTCTTCAGAAACGTCACTTTTGAAGTGTTTTCTTGTACTTTTAAGCCACTCAGATACCCTACGAGCTCGGAAAGTGCAACGAAACCATCAAATTTTAGCTAGAAACTGTATTTTTGTCGATTTTTATTGAATTTGAACTATATTTCAACGTTTTTTGATGGTTCTGAGCCACCAAACACACTTAAAGCATGCAGAATCGACTCAGAATAGGAAAAGGAGACGTTTAGGTCAATTTTATGCAATTTGGCGTTCGTAGATACAAGAAAACTGTTAAAATTCTTCAGAAACGTCACTTTTGAAGTGTTTTCTTGTACTTTTAAGCCACTCAGATACCCTACGGGCTCGGAAAGTGCAACGAAACCATCAAATTTTAGCTAGAAACTGTATTTTTGTCGATTTTTATTGAATTTGAACTATATTTCAACGTTTTTTGATGGTTCTGAGCCACCAAACACACTTAAAGTATGCAGAATCGACTCAGAATAGGAAAAGGAGACGTTTAGGTCAATTTTATGCATTCTGGCGTTCGTAGATACAAGAAAACTGTTAAAATTCTTCAGAAACGTCACTTTTGAAGTGTTTTCTTGTACTTTTAAGCCACTCAGATACCCTACGGGCTCGGAAAGTGCAACGAAACCATCAAATTTTAGCTAGAAACTGAATTTTTGTCGATTTTTATTGAATTTGAACTATATTTCAACGTTTTTTGATGGTTCTGAGCCACCAAACACACTTAAAGCATGCAGAATCGACTCAGAATAGGAAAAAGAGACGTTTAGGTCAATTTTATGCATTCTGGCGTTCGTAGATACAAGAAAACTGTTAAAATTCTTCAGAAACGTCACTTTTGAAGTGTTTTCTTGTACTTTTAAGCCACTCAGATACCCTACGGGCTCGGAAAGTGCAACGAAACCATCAAATTTTAGCTAGAAACTGTATTTTTGTCGATTTTTATTGAATTTGAACTATATTTCAACGTTTTTTGATGGTTCTGAGCCACCAAACACACTTAAAGCATGCAGAATCGACTCAGAATAGGAAAAGGAGACGTTTAGGTCAATTTTATGCATTCTGGCGTTCGTAGATACAAGAAAACTGTTAAAATTCTTCAGAAACGTCACTTTTGAAGTGTTTTCTTGTACTTTTAAGCCACTCAGATACCCTACGGGCTCGGAAAGTGCAACGAAACCATCAAATTTTAGCTAGAAACTGTATTTTTGTCGATTTTTATTGAATTTGAACTATATTTCAACGTTTTTTGATGGTTCTGAGCCACCAAACACACTTAAAGCATGCAGAATCGACTCAGAATAGGAAAAGGAGACGTTTAGGTCAATTTTATGCATTCTGGCGTTCGTAGATACAAGAAAACTGTTAAAATTCTTCAGAAACGTCACTTTTGAAGTGTTTTCTTGTACTTTTAAGCCACTCAGATACCCTACGGGCTCGGAAAGTGCAACGAAACCATCAAATTTTAGCTAGAAACTGTATTTTTGTCGATTTTTATTGAATTTGAACTATATTTCAACGTTTTTTGATGGTTCTGAGCCACCAAACACACTTAAAGCATGCAGAATCGACTCAGAATAGGAAAAGGAGACGTTTAGGTCAATTTTATGCATTCTGGCGTTCGTAGATACAAGAAAACTGTTAAAATTCTTCAGAAACGTCACTTTTGAAGTGTTTTCTTGTACTTTTAAGCCACTCAGATACCCTACGGGCTCGGAAAGTGCAACGATACCATCAAATTTTAGCTAGAAACTGTATTTTTGTCGATTTTTATTGAATTTGAACTATATTTCAACGTTTTTTGATGGTTCTGAGCCACCAAACACACTTAAAGCATGCAGAATCGACTCAGAATAGGAAAAGGAGACATTTAGGTCAATTTTATGCATTCTGGCGTTCGTAGATACAAGAAAACTGTTAAAATTCTCCAGAAACGTCACTTTTGAAGTGTTTTCTTGTACTTTTAAGCCACTCAGATACCCTACGGGCTCGGAAAGTGCAACGAAACCATCAAATTTTAGCTAGAAACTGTATTTTTGTCGATTTTTATTGAATTTGAACTATATTTCAACGTTTTTTGATGGTTCTGAGCCACCAAACACACTTAAAGCATGCAGAATCGACTCAGAATAGGAAAAGGAGACGTTTAGGTCAATTTTATGCATTCTGGCGTTCGTAGATACAAGAAAACTGTTAAAATTCTTCAGAAACGTCACTTTTGAAGTGTTTTCTTGTACTTTTAAGCCACTCAGATACCCTACGGGCTCGGAAAGTGCAACGAAACCATCAAATTTTAGCTAGAAACTGTATTTTTGTCGATTTTTATTGAATTTGAACTATATTTCATCGTTTTTTGATGGTTCTGAGCCACCAAACACACTTAAAGCATGCAGAATCGACTCAGAATAGGAAAAGGAGACGTTTAGGTCAATTTTATGCATTCTGGCGTTCGTAGATACAAGAAAACTGTTAAAATTCTTCAGAAACGTCACTTTTGAAGTGTTTTCTTGTACTTTTAAGCCACTCAGATACCCTACGGGCTCGGAAAGTGCAACGAAACCATCAAATTTTAGCTAGAAACTGTATTTTTGTCGATTTTTATTGAATTTGAACTATATTTCAACGTTTTTTGATGGTTCTGAGCCACCAAACACACTTAAAGCATGCAGAATCGACTCAGAATAGGAAAAGGAGACGTTTAGGTCAATTTTATGCATTCTGGCGTTCGTAGATACAAGAAAACTGTTAAAATTCTTCAGAAACGTCACTTTTGAAGTGTTTTCTTGTACTTTTAAGCCACTCAGATACCCTACGGGCTCGGAAAGTGCAACGAAACCATCAAATTTTAGCTAGAAACTGTATTTTTGTCGATTTTTATTGAATTTGAACTATATTTCAACGTTTTTTGATGGTTCTGAGCCACCAAACACACTTAAAGCATGCAGAATCGACTCAGAATAGGAAAAGGAGACGTTTAGGTCAATTTTATGCATTCTGGCGTTCGTAGATACAAGAAAACTGTTAAAATTCTTCAGAAACGTCACTTTTGAAGTGTTTTCTTGTACTTTTAAGCCACTCAGATACCCTACGGGCTCGGAAAGTGCAACGAAACCATCAAATTTTAGCTAGAAACTGTATTTTTGTGGATTTTTATTGAATTTGAACTATATTTCAACGTTTTTTGATGGTTCTGAGCCACCAAACACACTTAAAGCATGCAGAATCGACTCAGAATAGGAAAAGGAGACGTTTAGGTCAATTTTATGCATTCTGGCGTTCGTAGATACAAGAAAACTGTTAAAATTCTTCAGAAACGTCACTTTTGAAGTGTTTTCTTGTACTTTTAAGCCACTCAGATACCCTACGGGCTCGGAAAGTGCAACGAAACCATCAAATTTTAGCTAGAAACTGTATTTTTGTCGATTTTTATTGAATTTGAACTATATTTCAACGTTTTTTGATGGTTCTGAGCCACCAAACACACTTAAAGCATGCAGAATCGACTCAGAATAGGAAAAGGAGACGTTTAGGTCAATTTTATGCATTCTGGCGTTCGTAGATACAAGAAAACTGTTAAAATTCTTCAGAAACGTCACTTTTGAAGTGTTTTCTTGTACTTTTAAGCCACTCAGATACCCTACGGGCTCGGAAAGTGCAACGAAACCATCAAATTTTAGCTAGAAACTGTATTTTTGTCGATTTTTATTGAATTTGAACTATATTTCAACGTTTTTTGATGGTTCTGAGCCACCAAACACACTTAAAGCATGCAGAATCGACTCAGAATAGGAAAAGGAGACGTTTAGGTCAATTTTATGCATTCTGGCGTTCGTAGATACAAGAAAACTGTTAAAATTCTTCAGAAACGTCACTTTTGAAGTGTTTTCTTGTACTTTTAAGCCACTCAGATACCCTACGGGCTCGGAAAGTGCAACGAAACCATCAAATTTTAGCTAGAAACTGTATTTTTGTCGATTTTTATTGAATTTGAACTATATTTCAACGTTTTTTGATGGTTCTGAGCCACCAAACACACTTAAAGCATGCAGAATCGACTCAGAATAGGAAAAGGAGACGTTTAGGTCAATTTTATGCATTCTGGCGTTCGTAGATACAAGAAAACTGTTAAAATTCTTCAGAAACGTCACTTTTGAAGTGTTTTCTTGTACTTTTAAGCCACTCAGATACCCTACGGGCTCGGAAAGTGCAACGAAACCATCAAATTTTAGCTAGAAACTGTATTTTTGTCGATTTTTATTGAATTTGAACTATATTTCAACGTTTTTTGATGGTTCTGAGCCACCAAACACACTTAAAGCATGCAGAATCGACTCAGAATAGGAAAAGGAGACGTTTAGGTCAATTTTATGCATTCTGGCGTTCGTAGATACAAGAAAACTGTTAAAATTCTTCAGAAACGTCACTTTTGAAGTGTTTTCTTGTACTTTTAAGCCACTCAGATACCCTACGGGCTCGGAAAGTGCAACGAAACCATCAAATTTTAGCTAGAAGCTGTATTTTTGTCGATTTTTATTGAATTTGAACTATATTTCAACGTTTTTTGATGGTTCTGAGCCACCAAACACACTTAAAGCATGCAGAATCGACTCAGAATAGGAAAAGGAGACGTTTAGGTCAATTTTATGCATTCTGGCGTTCGTAGATACAAGAAAACTGTTAAAATTCTTCAGAAACGTCACTTTTGAAGTGTTTTCTTGTACTTTTAAGCCACTCAGATACCCTACGGGCTCGGAAAGTGCAACGAAACCATCAAATTTTAGCTAGAAACTGTATTTTTGTCGATTTTTATTGAATTTGAACTATATTTCAACGTTTTTTGATGGTTCTGAGCCACCAAACACACTTAAAGCATTCAGAATCGACTCAGAATAGGAAAAGGAGACGTTTAGGTCGATTTTATGCATTCTGGCGTTCGTAGATACAAGAAAACTGTTAAAATTCTTCAGAAACGTCACTTTTGAAGTGTTTTCTTGTACTTTTAAGCCACTCAGATACCCTACGGGCTCGGAAAGTGCAACGAAACCATCAAATTTTAGCTAGAAACTGTATTTTTGTCGATTTTTATTGAATTTGAACTATATTTCAACGTTTTTTGATGGTTCTGAGCCACCAAACACACTTAAAGCATGCAGAATCGACTCAGAATAGGAAAAGGAGACGTTTAGGTCAATTTCATGCATTCTGGCGTTCGTAGATACAAGAAAACTATTAAAATTCTTCAGAAACGTCACTTTTGAAGTGTTTTCTTGTACTTTTAAGCCACTCAGATACCCTACGGGCTCGGAAAGTGCAACGAAACCATCAAATTTTAGCTAGAAACTGTATTTTTGTCGATTTTTATTGAATTTGAACTATATTTCAACGTTTTTTGATGGTTCTGAGCCACCAAACACACTTAAAGCATGCAGAATCGACTCAGAATAGGAAAAGGAGACGTTTAGGTCAATTTTATGCATTCTGGCGTTCGTAGATACAAGAAAACTGTTAAAATTCTTCAGAAACGTCACTTTTGAAGTGTTTTCTTGTACTTTTAAGCCACTCAGATACCCTACGGGCTCGGAAAGTGCAACGAAACCATCAAATTTTAGCTAGAAACTGTATTTTTGTCGATTTTTATTGAATTTGAACTATATTTCAACGTTTTTTGATGGTTCTGAGCCACCAAACACACTTAAAGCATGCAGAATCGACTCAGAATAGGAAAAGGAGACGTTTAGGTCAATTTTATGCATTCTGGCGTTCGTAGATACAAGAAAACTGTTAAAATTCTTCAGAAACGTCACTTTTGAAGTGTTTTCTTGTACTGTTAAGCCACTCAGATACCCAACGGGCTCGGAAAGTGCAACGAAACCATCAAATTTTAGCTAGAAACTGTATTTTTGTCGATTTTTATTGAATTTGAACTATATTTCAACGTTTTTTGATGGTTCTGAGCCACCAAACACACTTAAAGCATGCAGAACCGACTCAGAACAGGAAAAGGAGACGTTTAGGTCAATTTTATGCAATCTGGCGATCGTAGATACAAGAAAACTGTTAAAATTCTTCAGAAACGTCACTTTTGAAGTGTTTTCTTGTACTTTTAAGCCACTCAGATACCCTACGGGCTCGGAAAGTGCAACGAAACCATCAAATTTTGGCTAGAAACTGTATTTTTGTCGATTTTTATTGAATTTGAACTATATTTCAACGTTTTTTGATGGTTCTGAGCCACCAAACACACTTAAAGCATGCAGAATCGACTCAGAATAGGAAAAGGAGACGTTTAGGTCAATTTTATGCATTCTGGCGTTCGTAGATACAAGAAAACTGTTAAAATTCTTCAGAAACGTCACTTTTGAAGTGTTTTCTTGTACTTTTAAGCCACTCAGATATCCTACGGGCTCGGAAAGTGCAACGAAACCATCAAATTTTAGCTAGAAACTGTATTTTTGTCGATTTTTATTGAATTTGAACTATATTTCAACGTTTTTTGATGGTTCTGAGCCACCAAACACACTTAAAGCATGCAGAATCGACTCAGAATAGGAAAAGGAGACGTTTAGGTCAATTTTATGCATTCTGGCGTTCGTAGATACAAGAAAACTGTTAAAATTCTTCAGAAACGTCACTTTTGAAGTGTTTTCTTGTACTTTTAAGCCACTCAGATACCCTACGGGCTCGGAAAGTGCAACGAAACCATCAAATTTTAGCTAGAAACTGTATTTTTGTCGATTTTTATTGAATTTGAACTATATTTCAACGTTTTTTGATGGTTCTGAGCCACCAAACACACTTAAAGCATGCAGAATCGACTCAGAATAGGAAAAGGAGACGTTTAGGTCAATTTTATGCATTCTGGCGTTCGTAGATACAAGAAAACTGTTAAAATTCTTCAGAAACGTCACTTTTGAAGTGTTTTCTTGTACTTTTAAGCCACTCAGATACCCTACGGGCTCGGAAAGTGCAACGAAACCATCAAATTTTAGCTAGAAACTGTATTTTTGTCGATTTTTATTGAATTTGAACTATATTTCAACGTTTTTTGATGGTTCTGAGCCACCAAACACACTTAAAGCATGCAGAATCGACTCAGAATAGGAAAAGGAGACGTTTAGGTCAATTTTATGCATTCTGGCGTTCGTAGATACAAGAAAACTGTTAAAATTCTTCAGAAACGTCACTTTTGAAGTGTTTTCTTGTACTTTTAAGCCACTCAGATATCCTACGGGCTCGGAAAGTGCAACGAAACCATCAAATTTTAGCTAGAAACTGTATTTTTGTCGATTTTTATTGAATTTGAACTATATTTCAACGTTTTTTGATGGTTCTGAGCCACCAAACACACTTAAAGCATGCAGAATCGACTCAGAATAGGAAAAGGAGACGTTTAGGTCAATTTTATGCATTCTGGCGTTCGTAGATACAAGAAAACTGTTAAAATTCTTCAGAAACGTCACTTTTGAAGTGTTTTCTTGTACTTTTAAGCCACTCAGATACCCTACGGGCTCGGAAAGTGCAACGAAACCATCAAATTTTAGCTAGAAACTGTATTTTTGTCGATTTTTATTGAATTTGAACTATATTTCAACGTTTTTTGATGGTTCTGAGCCACCAAACACACTTAAAGCATGCAGAATCGACTCAGAATAGGAAAAGGAGACGTTTAGGTCAATTTTATGCATTCTGGCGTTCGTAGATACAAGAAAACTGTTAAAATTCTTCAGAAACGTCACTTTTGAAGTGTTTTCTTGTACTTTTAAGCCACTCAGATACCCTACGGGCTCGGAAAGTGCAACGAAACCATCAAATTTTAGCTAGAAACTGTATTTTTGTCGATTTTTATTGAATTTGAACTATATTTCAACGTTTTTTGATGGTTCTGAGCCACCAAACACACTTAAAGCATGCAGAATCGACTCAGAATAGGAAAAGGAGACGTTTAGGTCAATTTTATGCATTCTGGCGTTCGTAGATACAAGAAAACTGTTAAAATTCTTCAGAAACGTCACTTTTGAAGTGTTTTCTTGTACTGTTAAGCCACTCAGATACCCAACGGGCTCGGAAAGTGCAACGAAACCATCAAATTTTAGCTAGAAACTGTATTTTTGTCGATTTTTATTGAATTTGAACTATATTTCAACGTTTTTTGATGGTTCTGAGCCACCAAACACACTTAAAGCATGCAGAATCGACTCAGAACAGGAAAAGGAGACGTTTAGGTCAATTTTATGCAATCTGGCGATCGTAGATACAAGAAAACTGTTAAAATTCTTCAGAAACGTCACTTTTGAAGTGTTTTCTTGTACTTTTAAGCCACTCAGATACCCTACGGGCTCGGAAAGTGCAACGAAACCATCAAATTTTGGCTAGAAACTGTATTTTTGTCGATTTTTATTGAATTTGAACTATATTTCAACGTTTTTTGATGGTTCTGAGCCACCAAACACACTTAAAGCATGCAGAATCGACTCAGAATAGGAAAAGGAGACGTTTAGGTCAATTTTATGCATTCTGGCGTTCGTAGATACAAGAAAACTGTTAAAATTCTTCAGAAACGTCACTTTTGAAGTGTTTTCTTGTACTTTTAAGCCACTCAGATATCCTACGGGCTCGGAAAGTGCAACGAAACCATCAAATTTTAGCTAGAAACTGTATTTTTGTCGATTTTTATTGAATTTGAACTATATTTCAACGTTTTTTGATGGTTCTGAGCCACCAAACACACTTAAAGCATGCAGAATCGACTCAGAATAGGAAAAGGAGACGTTTAGGTCAATTTTATGCATTCTGGCGTTCGTAGATACAAGAAAACTGTTAAAATTCTTCAGAAACGTCACTTTTGAAGTGTTTTCTTGTACTTTTAAGCCACTCAGATACCCTACGGGCTCGGAAAGTGCAACGAAACCATCAAATTTTAGCTAGAAACTGTATTTTTGTCGATTTTTATTGAATTTGAACTATATTTCAACGTTTTTTGATGGTTCTGAGCCACCAAACACACTTAAAGCATGCAGAATCGACTCAGAATAGGAAAAGGAGACGTTTAGGTCAATTTTATGCATTCTGGCGTTCGTAGATACAAGAAAACTGTTAAAATTCTTCAGGAACGTCACTTTTGAAGTGTTTTCTTGTACTTTTAAGCCACTCAGATACCCTACGGGCTCGGAAAGTGCAACGAAACCATCAAATTTTAGCTAGAAACTGTATTTTTGTCGATTTTTATTGAATTTGAACTATATTTCAACGTTTTTTGATGGTTCTGAGCCACCAAACACACTTAAAGCATGCAGAATCGACTCAGAATAGGAAAAGGAGACGTTTAGGTCAATTTTATGCATTCTGGCGTTCGTAGATACAAGAAAACTGTTAAAATTCTTCAGAAACGTCACTTTTGAAGTGTTTTCTTGTACTTTTAAGCCACTCAGATACCCTACGGGCTCGGAAAGTGCAACGAAACCATCAAATTTTAGCTAGAAACTGTATTTTTGTCGATTTTTATTGAATTTGAACTATATTTCAACGTTTTTTGATGGTTCTGAGCCACCAAACACACTTAAAGCATGCAGAATCGACTCAGAATAGGAAAAGGAGACGTTTAGGTCAATTTTATGCATTCTGGCGTTCGTAGATACAAGAAAACTGTTAAAATTCTTCAGAAACGTCACTTTTGAAGTGTTTTCTTGTACTTTTAAGCCACTCAGATACCTTACGGGCTCGGAAAGTGCAACGAAACCATAAAATTTTGGCTAGAAACTGTATTTTTGTCGATTTTTATTGAATTTGAACTATATTTCAACGTTTTTTGATGGTTCTGAGCCACCAAACACACTTAAAGCATGCAGAATCGACTCAGAATAGGAAAAGGAGACGTTTAGGTCAATTTTATGCATTCTGGCGTTCGTAGATACAAGAAAACTGTTAAAATTCTTCAGAAACGTCACTTTTGAAGTGTTTTCTTGTACTTTTAAGCCACTCAGATACCCTACGGGCTCGGAAAGTGCAACGAAATTATCAAATTTTAGCTAGAAACTGTATTTTTGTCGATTTTTATTGAATTTGAACTATATTTCAACGTTTTTTGATGGTTCTGAGCCACCAAACACACTTAAAGCATGCAGAATCGACTCAGAATAGGAAAAGGAGACGTTTAGGTCAATTTTATGCATTCTGGCGTTCGTAGATACAAGAAAACTGTTAAAATTCTTCAGAAACGTCACTTTTGAAGTGTTTTCTTGTACTTTTAAGCCACTCAGATACCCTACGGGCTCGGAAAGTGCAACGAAACCATCAAATTTTAGCTAGAAACTGTATTTTTGTCGATTTTTATTGAATTTGAACTATATTTCAACGTTTTTTGATGGTTCTGAGCCACCAAACACACTTAAAGCATGCAGAATCGACTCAGAATAGGAAAAGGAGACGTTTAGGTCAATTTTATGCATTCTGGCGTTCGTAGATACAAGAAAACTGTTAAAATTCTTCAGAAACGTCACTTTTGAAGTGTTTTCTTGTACTTTTAAGCCACTCAGATACCCTACGGGCTCGGAAAGTGCAACGAAACCATCAAATTTTAGCTAGAAACTGTATTTTTGTCGATTTTTATTGAATTTGAACTATATTTCAACGTTTTTTGATGGTTCTGAGCCACCAAACACACTTAAAGCATGCAGAATCGACTCAGAATAGGAAAAGGAGACGTTTAGGTCAATTTTATGCATTCTGGCGTTCGTAGATACAAGAAAACTGTTAAAATTCTTCAGAAACGTCACTTTTGAAGTGTTTTCTTGTACTTTTAAGCCACTCAGATACCCTACGGGCTCGGAAAATGCAACGAAACCATCAAATTTTAGCTAGAAACTGTATTTTTGTCGATTTTTATTGAATTTGAACTATATTTCAACGTTTTTTGATGGTTCTGAGCCACCAAACACACTTAAAGCATGCAGAATCGACTCAGAATTGGAAAAGGAGACGTTTAGGTCAATTTTATGCATTCTGGCGTTCGTAGATACAAGAAAACTGTTAAAATTCTTCAGAAACGTCACTTTTGAAGTGTTTTCTTGTACTTTTAAGCCACTCAGATACCCTACGGGCTCGGAAAGTGCAACGAAACCATCAAATTTTAGCTAGAAACTGTATTTTTGTCGATTTTTATTGAATTTGAACTATATTTCAACGTTTTTTGATGGTTCTGAGCCACCAAACACACTTAAAGCATGCAGAATCGACTCAGAATAGGAAAAGGAGACGTTTAGGTCAATTTTATGCATTCTGGCGTTCGTAGATACAAGATAACTGTTAAAATTCTTCAGAAACGTCACTTTTGAAGTGTTTTCTTGTACTTTTAAGCCACTCAGATACCCTACGGGCTCGGAAAGTGCAACGAAACCATCAAATTTTAGCTAGAAACTGTATTTTTGTCGATTTTTATTGAATTTGAACTATATTTCAACGTTTTTTGATGGTTCTGAGCCACCAAACACACTTAAAGCATGCAGAATCGACTCAGAATAGGAAAAGGAGACGTTTAGGTCAATTTTATGCATTCTGGCGTTCGTAGATACAAGAAAACTGTTAAAATTCTTCAGAAACGTCACTTTTGAAGTGTTTTCTTGTACTTTTAAGCCACTCAGATACCCTACGGGCTCGGAAAGTGCAACGAAACCATCAAATTTTAGCTAGAAACTGTATTTTTGTCGATTTTTATTGAATTTTAACTATATTTCAACGTTTTTTGATGGTTCTGAGCCACCAAACACACTTAAAGCATGCAGAATCGACTCAGAATAGGAAAAGGAGACGTTTAGGTCAATTTTATGCATTCTGGCGTTCGTAGATGCAAGAAAACTGTTAAAATTCTTCAGAAACGTCACTTTTGAAGTGTTTTCTTGTACTTTTAAGCCACTCAGATACCCTACGGGCTCGGAAAGTGCAACGAAACCATCAAATTTTAGCTAGAAACTGTATTTTTGTCGATTTTTATTGAATTTGAACTATATTTCAACGTTTTTTGATGGTTCTGAGCCACCAAACACACTTAAAGCATGCAGAATCGACTCAGAATAGGAAAAGGAGACGTTTAGGTCAATTTTATGCATTCTGGCGTTCGTAGATACAAGAAAACTGTTAAAATTCTTCAGAAACGTCACTTTTCAAGTGTTTTCTTGTACTTTTAAGCCACTCAGATACCCTACGGACTCGGAAAGTGCAACGAAACCATCAAATTTTAGCTAGAAACTGTATTTTTGTCGATTTTTATTGAATTTGAACTATATTTCAACGTTTTTTGATGGTTCTGAGCCACCAAACACACTTAAAGCATGCAGAATCGACTCAGAATAGGAAAAGGAGACGTTTAGGTCAATTTTATGCATTCTGGCGTTCGTAGATACAAGAAAACTGTTAAAATTCTTCAGAAACGTCACTTTTGAAGTGTTTTCTTGTAGTTTTAACCCACTCAGATACCCTACGGGCTCGGAAAGTGCAAGGAAACCATCAAATTTTAGCTAGAAACTGTATTTTTGTCGATTTTTATTGAATTTGAACTATATTTCAACGTTTTTTGATGGTTCTGAGCCACCAAACACACTTAAAGCATGCAGAATCGACTCAGAATAGGAAAAGGAGACGTTTAGGTCAATTTTATGCATTCTGGCGTTCGTAGATACAAGAAAACTGTTAAAATTCTTCAGAAACGTCACTTTTGAAGTGTTTTCTTGTACTTTTAAGCCACTCAGATACCCTACGGGCTCGGAAAGTGCAACGAAACCATCAAATTTTAGCTAGAAACTGTATTTTTGTCGATTTTTATTGAATTTGAACTATATTTCAACGTTTTTTGATGGTTCTGAGCCACCAAACACACTTAAAGCATGCAGAATCGACTCAGAATAGGAAAAGGAGACGTTTAGGTCAATTTTATGCATTCTGGCGTTCGTAGATACAAGAAAACTGTTAAAATTCTTCAGAAACGTCACTTTCGAAGTGTTTTCTTGTACTTTTAAGCCACTCAGATACCCAACGGGCTCGGAAAGTGCAACGAAACCATCAAATTTTAGCTAGAAACTGTATTTTTGTCGATTTTTATTGAATTTGAACTATATTTCAACGTTTTTTGATGGTTCTGAGCCACCAAACACACTTAAAGCATGCAGAATCGACTCAGAATAGGAAAAGGAGACGTTTAGGTCAATTTTATGCATTCTGGCGTTCGTAGATACAAGAAAACTGTTAAAATTCTTCAGAAACGTCACTTTTGAAGTGTTTTCTTGTACTTTTAAGCCACTCAGAAACCCTACGGGCTCGGAAAGTGCAACGAAACCATCAAATTTTAGCTAGAAACTGTATTTTTGTCGATTTTTATTGAATTTGAACTATATTTCAACGTTTTTTGATGGTTCTGAGCAACCAAACACACTTAAAGCATGCAGAATCGACTCAGAATAGGAAAAGGAGACGTTTAGGTCAATTTTATGCATTCTGGCGTTCGTAGATACAAGAAAACTGTTAAAATTCTTCAGAAACGTCACTTTTGAAGTGTTTTCTTGTACTTTTAAGCCACTCAGATACCCTACGGGCTCGGAAAGTGCAACGAAACCATCAAATTTTAGCTAGAAACTGTATTTTTTCGATTTTTATTGAATTTGAACTATATTTCAACGTTTTTTGATGGTTCTGAGCCACCAAACACACTTAAAGCATGCAGAATCGACTCAGAATAGGAAAAGGAGACGTTTAGGTCAATTTTATGCATTCTGGCGTTCGTAGATACAAGAAAACTGTTAAAATTCTTCAGAAACGTCACTTTTGAAGTGTTTTCTTGTACTTTTAAGCCACTCAGATACCCTACGGGCTCGGAAAGTGCAACGAAACCATCAAATTTTAGCTAGAAACTGTATTTTTGTCGATTTTTATTGAATTTGAACTATATTTCAACGTTTTTTGATGGTTCTGAGCCACCAAACACACTTAAAGCATGCAGAATCGACTCAGAATAGCAAAAAGGAGACGTTTAGGTCAATTTTATGCATTCTGGCGTTCGTAGATACAAGAAAACTGTTAAAATTCTTCAGAAACGTCACTTTTGAAGTGTTTTCTTGTACTTTTAAGCCACTCAGATACCCTACGGGCTCGGAAAGTGCAACGAAACCATCAAATTTTAGCTAGAAACTGTATTTTTGTCGATTTTTATTGAATTTGAACTATATTTCAACGTTTTTTGATGGTTCTGAGCCACCAAACACACTTAAAGCATGCAGAATCGACTCAGAATAGGAAAAGGAGACGTTTAGGTCAATTTTATGCATTCTGGCGTTCGTAGATACAAGAAAACTGTTAAAATTCTTCAGAAACGTCACTTTTGAAGTGTTTTCTTGTACTTTTAAGCCACTCAGATACCCTACGGGCTCGGAAAGTGCAACGAAACCATCAAATTTTAGCTAGAAACTGTATTTTTGTCGATTTTTATTGAATTTGAACTATATTTCAACGTTTTTTGATGGTTCTGAGCCACCAAACACACTTAAAGCATGCAGAATCGACTCAGAATAGGAAAAGGAGACGTTTAGGTCAATTTTATGCATTCTGGCGTTCGTAGATACAAGAAAACTGTTAAAATTCTTCAGAAACGTCACTTTTGAAGTGTTTTCTTGTACTTTTAAGCCACTCAGATACCCTACGGGCTCGGAAAGTGCAACGAAACCATCAAATTTTAGCTAGAAACTGTATTTTTGTCGATTTTTATTGAATTTGAACTATATTTCAACGTTTTTTGATGGTTCTGAGCCACCAAACACACTTAAAGCATGCAGAATCGACTCAGAATAGGAAAAGGAGACGTTTAGGTCAATTTTATGCATTCTGGCGTTCGTAGATACAAGAAAACTGTTAAAATTCTTCAGAAACGTCACTTTTGAAGTGTTTTCTTGTACTTTTAAGCCACTCAGATACCCTACGGGCTCGGAAAGTGCAACGAAACCATCAAATTTTAGCTAGAAACTGTATTTTTGTCGATTTTTATTGAATTTGAACTATATTTCAACGTTTTTTGATGGTTCTGAGCCACCAAACACACTTAAAGCATGCAGAATCGACTCAGAATAGGAAAAGGAGACGTTTAGGTCAATTTTATGCATTCTGGCGTTCGTAGATACAAGAAAACTGTTAAAATTCTTCAGAAACGTCACTTTTGAAGTGTTTTCTTGTACTTTTAAGCCACTCAGATACCCTACGGGCTCGGAAAGTGCAACGAAACCATCAAATTTTAGCTAGAAACTGTATTTTTGTCGATTTTTATTGAATTTGAACTATATTTCAACGTTTTTTGATGGTTCTGAGCCACCAAACACTCTTAAAGCATGCAGAATCGACTCAGAATAGGAAAAGGAGACATTTAGGTCAATTTTATGCATTCTGGCGTTCGTAGATACAAGAAAACTGTTAAAATTCTTCAGAAACGTCATTTTTGAAGTGTTTTCTTGTACTTTTAAGCCACTCAGATACCCTACGGGCTCGGAAAGTGCAACGAAACCATCAAATTTTAGCTAGAAACTGTATTTTTGTCGATTTTTATTGAATTTGAACTATATTTTAACGTTTTTTGATGGTTCTGAGCCACCAAACACACTTAAAGCATGCAGAATCGACTCAGAATAGGAAAAGGAGACGTTTAGGTCAATTTTATGCATTCTGGCGTTCGTAGATACAAGAAAACTGTTAATATTCTTCAGAAACGTCACTTTTGAAGTGTTTTCTTGTACTTTTAAGCCACTCAGATACCCTACGGGCTCGGAAAGTGCAACGAAACCATCAAATTTTAGCTAGAAACTGTATTTTTGTCGATTTTTATTGAATTTGAACTATATTTCAACGTTTTTTGATGGTTCTGAGCCACCAAACACACTTAAAGCATGCAGAATCGACTCAGAATAGGAAAAGGAGACGTTTAGGTCAATTTTATGCATTCTGGCGTTCGTAGATACAAGAAAACTGTTAAAATTCTTCAGAAACGTCACTTTTGAAGTGTTTTCTTGTACTTTTAAGCCACTCAGATACCCTACGGGCTCGGAAAGTGCAACGAAACCATCAAATTTTAGCTAGAAACTGTATTTTTGTCGATTTTTATTGAATTTGAACTATATTTCAACGTTTTTTGATGGTTCTGAGCCACCAAACACACTTAAAGCATGCAGAATCGACTCAGAATAGGAAAAGGAGACGTTTAGGTCAATTTTATGCATTCTGGCGTTCGTAGATACAAGAAAACTGTTAATATTCTTCAGAAACGTCACTTTTGAAGTGTTTTCTTGTACTTTTAAGCCACTCAGATACCCTACGGGCTCGGAAAGTGCAACGAAACCATCAAATTTTAGCTAGAAACTGTATTTTTGTCGATTTTTATTGAATTTGAACTATATTTCAACGTTTTTTGATGGTTCTGAAGCCACCAAACACACTTAAAGCATGCAGAATCGACTCAGAATAGGAAAAGGAGACGTTTAGGTCAATTTTATGCATTCTGGCGTTCGTAGATACAAGAAAACTGTTAAGATTCTTCAGAAACGTCACTTTTGAAGTGTTTTCTTGTACTTCTAAGCCACTCAGATACCCTACGGGCTCGGAAAGTGCAACGAAACCATCAAATTTTAGCTAGAAACTGTATTTTTGTCGATTTTTATTGAATTTGAACTATATTTCAACGTTTTTTGATGGTTCTGAGCCACCAAACACACTTAAAGCATGCAGAATCGACTCAGAATAGGAAAAGGAGACGTTTAGGTCAATTTTATGCATTCTGGCGTTCGTAGATACAAGAAAACTGTTAAAATTCTTCAGAAACGTCACTTTTGAAGCGTTTTCTTGTACTTTTAAGCCACTCAGATACCCTACGGGCTCGGAAAGTGCAACGAAACCATCAAATTTTAGCTAGAAACTGTATTTTTGTCGATTTTTATTGAATTTGAACTATATTTCAACGTTTTTTGATGGTTCTGAGCCACCAAACACACTTAAAGCATGCAGAATCGACTCAGAATAGGAAAAGGAGACGTTTAGGTCAATTTTATGCATTCTGGCGTTCGTAGATACAAGAAAACTGTTAAAATTCTTCAGAAACGTCACTTTTGAAGTGTTTTCTTGTACTTTTAAGCCACTCAGATACCCTACGGGCTCGGAAAGTGCAACGAAACCATCAAATTTTAGCTAGAAACTGTATTTTTGTCGATTTTTATTGAATTTGAACTATATTTCAACGTTTTTTGATGGTTCTGAGCCACCAAACACACTTAAAGCATGCAGAATCGACTCAGAATAGGAAAAGGAGACGTTTAGGTCAATTTTATGCATTCTGGCGTTCGTAGATACAAGAAAACTGTTAAAATTCTTCAGAAACGTCACTTTTGAAGTGTTTTCTTGTACTTTTAAGCCACTCAGATACCCTACGGGCTCGGAAAGTGCAACGAAACCATCAAATTTTAGCTAGAAACTGTATTTTTGTCGATTTTTATTGAATTTGAACTATATTTCAACGTTTTTTGATGGTTCTGAGCCACCAAACACACTTAAAGCATGCAGAATCGACTCAGAATAGGAAAAGGAGACGTTTAGGTCAATTTTATGCATTCTGGCGTTCGTAGATACAAGAAAACTGTTAAAATTCTTCAGAAACGTCACTTTTGAAGTGTTTTCTTGTACTTTTAAGCCACTCAGATACCCTACGGGCTCGGAAAGTGCAACGAAACCATCAAATTTTAGCTAGAAACTGTATTTTTGTCGATTTTTATTGAATTTGAACTATATTTCAACGTTTTTTGATGGTTCTGAGCCACCAAACACACTTAAAGCATGCAGAATCGACTCAGAATAGGAAAAGGAGACGTTTAGGTCAATTTTATGCATTCTGGCGTTCGTAGATACAAGAAAACTGTTAAAATTCTTCAGAAACGTCACTTTTGAAGTGTTTTCTTGTACTTTTAAGCCACTCAGATACCCAACGGGCTCGGAAAGTGCAACGAAACCATCAAATTTTAGCTAGAAACTGTATTTTTGTCGATTTTTATTGAATTTGAACTATATTTCAACGTTTTTTGATGGTTCTGAGCCACCAAACACACTTAAAGCATGCAGAATCGACTCAGAATAGGAAAAGGAGACGTTTAGGTCAATTTTATGCATTCTGGCGTTCGTAGATACAAGAAAACTGTTAAAATTCTTCAGAAACGTCACTTTTGAAGTGTTTTCTTGTACTTTTAAGCCACTCAGATACCCTACGGGCTCGGAAAGTGCAACGAAACCATCAAATTTTAGCTAGAAACTGTATTTTTGTCGATTTTTATTGAATTTTAACTATATTTTAACGTTTTTTGATGGTTCTGAGCCACCAAACACACTTAAAGCATGCAGAATCGACTCAGAATAGGAAAAGGAGACGTTTAGGTCAATTTTATTCATTCTGGCGTTCGTAGATACAAGAAAACTGTTAAAATTCTTCAGAAACGTCACTTTTGAAGTGTTTTCTTGTACTTTTAAGCCACTCAGATACCCTACGGGCTCAGAAAGTGCAACGAAACCATCAAATTTTAGCTAGAAACTGTATTTTTGTCGCTTTTTATTGAATTTGAACTATATTTCAACGTTTTTTGATGGTTCTGAGCCACCAAACACACTTAAAGCATGCAGAATCGACTCAGAATAGGAAAAGGAGACGTTTAGGTCGATTTTATGCATTCTGGCGTTCGTAGATACAAGAAAACTGTTAAAATTCTTCAGAAACGTCACTTTTGAAGTGTTTTCTTGTACTTTTAAGCCACTCAGATACCCTACGGGCTCGGAAAATGCAACGAAACCATCAAATTTTAGCTAGAAACTGTATTTTTGTCGATTTTTATTGAATTTGAACTATATTTCAACGTTTTTTGATGGTTCTGAGCCACCAAACACACTTAAAGCATGCAGAATCGACTCAGAATAGGAAAAGGAGACGTTTAGGTCAATTTTATGCATTCTGGCGTTCGTAGATACAAGAAAACTGTTAAAATTCTTCAGAAACGTCACTTTTGAAGTGTTTTCTTGTACTTTTAAGCCACTCAGATACCCTACGGGCTCTGAAAGTGCAACGAAACCATCAAATTTTAGCTAGAAACTGTATTTTTGTCGATTTTTATTGAATTTGAACTATATTTCAACGTTTTTTGATGGTTCTGAGCCACCAAACACACTTAAAGCATGCAGAATCGACTCAGAATAGGAAAAGGAGACGTTTAGGTCAATTTTATGCATTCTGGCGTTCGTAGATACAAGAAAACTGTTAAAATTCTTCAGAAACGTCACTTTTGAAGTGTTTTCTTGTACTTTTAAGCCACTCAGATACCCTACGGGCTCGGAAAGTGCAACGAAACCATCAAATTTTAGCTAGAAACTGTATTTTTGTCGATTTTTATTGAATTTGAACTATATTTCAACGTTTTTTGATGGTTCTGAGCCACCAAACACACTTAAAGCATGCAGAATCGACTCAGAATAGGAAAAGGAGACGTTTAGGTCAATTTTATGCATTCTGGCGTTCGTAGATACAAGAAAACTGTTAAAATTCTTCAGAAACGTCACTTTTGAAGTGTTTTCTTGTACTTTTAAGCCACTCAGATACCCTACGGGCTCGGAAAGTGCAACGAAACCATCAAATTTTAGCTAGAAACTGTATTTTTGTCGATTTTTATTGAATTTGAACTATATTTCAATGTTTTTTGATGGTTCTGAGCCACCAAACACACTTAAAGCATGCAGAATCGACTCAGAATAGGAAAAGGAGACATTTAGGTCAATTTTATGCATTCTGGCGTTCGTAGATACAAGAAAACTGTTAAAATTCTCCAGAAACGTCACTTTTGAAGTGTTTTCTTGTACTTTTAAGCCACTCAGATACCCTACGGGCTCGGAAAGTGCAACGAAACCATCAAATTTTAGCTAGAAACTGTATTTTTGTCGATTTTTATTGAATTTGAACTATATTTCAACGTTTTTTGATGGTTCTGAGCCACCAAACACACTTAAAGCATGCAGAATCGACTCAGAATAGGAAAAGGAGACGTTTAGGTCAATTTTATGCATTCTGGCGTTCGTAGATACAAGAAAACTGTTAAAATTCTTCAGAAACGTCACTTTTGAAGTGTTTTCTTGTACTTTTAAGCCACTCAGATACCCTACGGGCTCGGAAAGTGCAACGAAACCATCAAATTTTAGCTAGAAACTGTATTTTTGTCGATTTTTATTGAATTTGAACTATATTTCAACGTTTTTTGATGGTTCTGAGCCACCAAACACACTTAAAGCATGCAGAATCGACTCAGAATAGGAAAAGGAGACGTTTAGGTCAATTTTATGCATTCTGGCGTTCGTAGATACAAGAAAACTGTTAAAATTCTTCAGAAACGTCACTTTTGAAGTGTTTTCTTGTACTTTTAAGCCACTCAGATACCCTACGGGCTCGGAAAGTGCAACGAAACCATCAAATTTTAGCTAGAAACTGTATTTTTGTCGATTTTTATTGAATTTGAACTATATTTCAACGTTTTTTGATGGTTCTGAGCCACCAAACACACTTAAAGCATGAAGAATCGACTCAGAATAGGAAAAGGAGACATTTAGGTCAATTTTATGCATTCTGGCGTTCGTAGATACAAGAAAACTGTTAAAATTCTCCAGAAACGTCACTTTTGAAGTGTTTTCTTGTACTTTTAAGCCACTCAGATACCCTACGGGCTCGGAAAGTGCAACGAAACCATCAAATTTTAGCTAGAAACTGTATTTTTGTCGATTTTTATTGAATTTGAACTATATTTCAACGTTTTTTGATGGTTCTGAGCCACCAAACACACTTAAAGCATGCAGAATCGACTCAGAATAGGAAAAGGAGACGTTTAGGTCAATTTTATGCATTCTGGCGTTCGTAGATACAAGAAAACTGTTAAAATTCTTCAGAAACGTCACTTTTGAAGTGTTTTCTTGTACTTTTAAGCCACTCAGATACCCTACGGGCTCGGAAAGTGCAACGAAACCATCAAATTTTAGCTAGAAACTGTATTTTTGTCGATTTTTATTGAATTTGAACTATATTTCAACGTTTTTTGATGGTTCTGAGCCACCAAACACACTTAAAGCATGCAGAATCGACTCAGAATAGGAAAAGGAGACGTTTAGGTCAATTTTATGCATTCTGGCGTTCGTAGATACAAGAAAACTGTTAAAATTCTTCAGAAACGTCACTTTTGAAGTGTTTTCTTGTACTTTTAAGCCACTCAGATACCCTACGGGCTCGGAAAGTGCAACGAAACCATCAAATTTTAGCTAGAAACTGTATTTTTGTCGATTTTTATTGAATTTGAACTATATTTCAACGTTTTTTGATGGTTCTGAGCCACCAAACACACTTAAAGCATGAAGAATCGACTCAGAATAGGAAAAGAAGACATTTAGGTCAATTTTATGCATTCTGGCGTTCGTAGATACAAGAAAACTGTTAAAATTCTCCAGAAACGTCACTTTTGAAGTGTTTTCTTGTACTTTTAAGCCACTCAGATACCCTACGGGCTCGGAAAGTGCAACGA
This sequence comes from Zophobas morio, assembly GCF_036711695.1. Taxonomy (NCBI): domain Eukaryota; kingdom Metazoa; phylum Arthropoda; class Insecta; order Coleoptera; family Tenebrionidae; genus Zophobas; species Zophobas morio. The sequence continues at coordinate 63,387 of NW_026972573.1, forward strand.
AACCATCAAATTTTAGCTAGAAACTGTATTTTTGTCGATTTTTATTGAATTTGAACTATATTTCAACGTTTTTTGATGGTTCTGAGCCACCAAACACACTTAAAGCATGCAGAATCGACTCAGAATAGGAAAAGGAGACGTTTAGGTCAATTTTATGCATTCTGGCGTTCGTAGATACAAGAAAACTGTTAAAATTCTTCAGAAACGTCACTTTTGAAGTGTTTTCTTGTACTTTTAAGCCACTCAGATACCCTACGGGCTCGGAAAGTGCAACGAAACCATCAAATTTTAGCTAGAAACTGTATTTTTGTCGATTTTTATTGAATTTGAACTATATTTCAACGTTTTTGATGGTTCTGAGCCACCAAACACACTTAAAGCATGCAGAATAGACTCAGAATAGGAAAAGGAGACGTTTAGGTCAATTTTATGCATTCTGGCGTTCGTAGATACAAGAAAACTGTTAAAATTCTTCAGAAACGTCACTTTTGAAGTGTTTTCTTGTACTTTTAAGCCACTCAGATACCCTACGGGCTCGGAAAGTGCAACGAAACCATCAAATTTTAGCTAGAAACTGTATTTTTGTCGATTTTTATTGAATTTGAACTATATTTCAACGTTTTTTGATGGTTCTGAGCCACCAAACACACTTAAAGCATGCAGAATCGACTCAGAATAGGAAAAGGAGACGTTTAGGTCAATTTTATGCATTCTGGCGTTCGTAGATACAAGAAAACTGTTAAAATTCTTCAGAAACGTCACATTTGAAGTGTTTTCTTGTACTTTTAAGCCACTCAGATACCCTACGGGCTCGGAAAGTGCAACGAAACCATCAAATTTTAGCTAGAAACTGTATTTTTGTCGATTTTTATTGAATTTGAACTATATTTCAACGTTTTTTGATGGTTCTGAGCCACCAAACACACTTAAAGCATGCAGAATCGACTCAGAATAGGAAAAGGAGACATTTAGGTCAATTTTATGCATTCTGGCGTTCGTAGATACAAGAAAACTGTTAAAATTCTCCAGAAACGTCACTTTTGAAGTGTTTTCTTGTACTTTTAAGCCACTCAGATACCCTACGGGCTCGGAAAGTGCAACGAAACCATCAAATTTTAGCTAGAAACTGTATTTTTGTCGATTTTTATTGAATTTGAACTATATTTCAACGTTTTTTGATGGTTCTGAGCCACCAAACACACTTAAAGCATGCAGAATCGACTCAGAATAGGAAAAGGAGACGTTTAGGTTAATTTTATGCATTCTGGCGTTCGTAGATACAAGAAAACTGTTAAAATTCTTCAGAAACGTCACTTTTGAAGTGTTTTCTTGTACTTCTAAGCCACTCAGATACCCTATGGGCTCGGAAAGTGCAACGAAACCATCAAATTTTAGCTAGAAACTGTATTTTTGTCGATTTTTATTGAATTTGAACTATATTTCAAAGTTTTTTGATGGTTCTGAGCCACCAAACACACTTAAAGCATGCAGAATCGACTCAGAATAGGAAAAGGAGACGTTTAGGTCAATTTTATGCATTCTGGCGTTCGTAGATACAAGAAAACTGTTAAAATTCTTCAGAAACGTCACTTTTGAAGTGTTTTCTTGTACTTTTAAGCCACTCAGATACCCTACGGGCTCGGAAAGTGCAACGAAACCATCAAATTTTAGCTAGAAACTGTATTTTTGTCGATTTTTATTGAATTTGAACTATATTTCAACGTTTTTTGATGGTTCTGAGCCACCAAACACACTTAAAGCATGCAGAATCGACTCAGAATAGGAAAAGGAGACGTTTAGGTCAATTTTATGCATTCTGGCGTTCGTAGATACAAGAAAACTGTTAAAATTCTTCAGAAACGTCACTTTTGAAGTGTTTTCTTGTACTTTTAAGCCACTCAGATACCCTACGGGCTCGGAAAGTGCAACGAAACCATCAAATTTTAGCTAGAAACTGTATTTTTGTCGATTTTTATTGAATTTGAACTATATTTCAACGTTTTTTGATGGTTCTGAGCCACCAAACACACTTAAAGCATGCAGAATCGACTCAGAATAGGAAAAGGAGACGTTTAGGTCAATTTTATGCATTCTGGCGTTCGTAGATACAAGAAAACTGTTAAAATTCTTCAGAAACGTCACTTTTGAAGTGTTTTCTTGTACTTTTAAGCCACTCAGATACCCTACGGGCTCGGAAAGTGCAACGAAACCATCAAATTTTAGCTAGAAACTGTATTTTTGTCGATTTTTATTGAATTTGAACTATATTTCAACGTTTTTTGATGGTTCTGAGCCACCAAACACACTTAAAGCATGCAGAATCGACTCAGAATAGGAAAAGGAGACGTTTAGGTCAATTTTATGCATTCTGGAGTTCGTAGATACAAGAGAACTGTTAAAATTCTTCAGAAACGTCACTTTTGAAGTGTTTTCTTGTACTTTTAAGCCACTCAGATACCCTACGGGCTCGGAAAGTGCAACGAAACCATCAAATTTTAGCTAGAAACTGTATTTTTGTCGATTTTTATTGAATTTGAACTATATTTCAACGTTTTTTGATGGTTCTGAGCCACCAAACACACTTAAAGCATGCAGAATCGACTCAGAATAGGAAAAGGAGACGTTTAGGTCAATTTTATGCATTCTGGCGTTCGTAGATACAAGAAAACTGTTAAAATTCTTCAGAAACGTCACTTTTGAAGTGTTTTCTTGTACTTTTAAGCCACTCAGATACCCTACGGGCTCGGAAAGTGCAACGAAACCATCAAATTTTAGCTAGAAACTGTATTTTTGTCGATTTTTATTGAATTTGAACTATATTTCAACGTTTTTTGATGGTTCTGAGCCACCAAATACACTTAAAGCATGCAGAATCGACTCAGAATAGGAAAAGGAGACGTTTAGGTCAATTTTATGCATTCTGGCGTTCGTAGATACAAGAAAACTGTTAAAATTCTTCAGAAACGTCACTTTTGAAGTGTTTTCTTGTACTTTTAAGCCACTCAGATACCCTACGGGCTCGGAAAGTGCAACGAAACCATCAAATTTTAGCTAGAAACTGTATTTTTGTCGATTTTTATTGAATTTGAACTATATTTCAACGTTTTTTGATGGTTCTGAGCCACCAAACACACTTAAAGCATGCAGAATCGACTCAGAATAGGAAAAGGAGACGTTTAGGTCAATTTTATGCATTCTGGCGTTCGTAGATACAAGAAAACTGTTAAAATTCTTCAGAAACGTCACTTTTGAAGTGTTTTCTTGTACTTTTAAGCCACTCAGATACCCTACGGGCTCGGAAAGTGCAACGAAACCATCAAATTTTAGCTAGAAACTGTATTTTTGTCGATTTTTATTGAATTTGAACTATATTTCAACGTTTTTTGATGGTTCTGAGCCACCAAACACACTTAAAGCATGCAGAATCGACTCAGAATAGGAAAAGGAGACGTTTAGGTCAATTTTATGCATTCTGGCGTTCGTAGATACAAGAAAACTGTTAAAATTCTTCAGAAACGTCACTTTTGAAGTGTTTTCTTGTACTTTTAAGCCACTCAGATACCCTACGGGCTCGAAAAGTGCAACGAAACCATCAAATTTTAGCTAGAAACTGTATTTTTGTCGATTTTTATTGAATTTGAACAATATTTCAACGTTTTTTGATGGTTCTGAGCCACCAAACACACTTAAAGCATGCAGAATCGACTCAGAATAGGAAAAGGAGACGTTTAGGTCAATTTTATGCATTCTGGCGTTCGTAGATACAAGAAAACTGTTAAAATTCTTGAGAAACTTCACTTTTGAAGTGTTTTCTTGTACTTTTAAGCCACTCAGATACACTACGGGCTCGGAAAGTGCAACGAAACCATCAAATTTTAGCTAGAAACTGTATTTTTGTCGATTTTTATTGAATTTGAACTATATTTCAACGTTTTTTGATGGTTCTGAGCCACCAAACACACTTAAAGCATGCAGAATCGACTCAGAATAGGAAAAGGAGACATTTAGGTCAATTTTATGCATTCTGGCGTTCGTAGATACAAGAAAACTGTTAAAATTCTCCAGAAACGTCACTTTTGAAGTGTTTTCTTGTACTTTTAAGCCACTCAGATACCCTACGGGCTCGGAAAGTGCAACGAAACCATCAAATTTTAGCTAGAAACTGTATTTTTGTCGATTTTTATTGAATTTGAACTATATTTCAACGTTTTTTGATGGTTCTGAGCCACCAAACACACTTAAAGCATGCAGAATCGACACAGAAGAGGAAAAGGAGACGTTTAGGTCAATTTTATGCATTCTGGCGTTCGTAGATACAAGAAAACTGTTAAAATTCTTCAGAAACGTCACTTTTGAAGTGTTTTCTTGTACTTTTAAGCCACTCAGATACCCTACGGTCTCGGAAAGTGCAACGAAACCATCAAATTTTAGCTAGAAACTGTATTTTTGTCGATTTTTATTGAATTTGAACTATATTTCAACGTTTTTTGATGGTTCTGAGCCACCAAACACACTTAAAGCATGCAGAATCGACTCAGAATAGGAAAAGGAGACGTTTAGGTCAATTTTATGCATTCTGGCGTTCGTAGATACAAGAAAACTGTTAAAATTCTTCAGAAACGTCACTTTTGAAGTGTTTTCTTGTACTTTTAAGCCACTCAGATACCCTACGGGCTCGGAAAGTGCAACGAAACCATCAAATTTTAGCTAGAAACTGTATTTTTGTCGATTTTTATTGAATTTGAACTATATTTCAACGTTTTTTGATGGTTCTGAACCACCAAACACACTTAAAGCATGCAGAATCGACTCAGAATAGGAAAAGGAGACGTTTAGGTCAATTTTATGCATTCTGGCGTTCGTAGATACAAGAAAACTGTTAAAATTCTTCAGAAACGTCACTTTTGAAGTGTTTTCTTGTACTTTTAAGCCACTCAGATACCCTACGGTCTCGGAAAGTGCAACGAAACCATCAAATTTTAGCTAGAAACTGTATTTTTGTCGATTTTTATTGAATTTGAACTATATTTCAACGTTTTTTGATGGTTCTGAGCCACCAAACACACTTAAAGCATGCAGAATCGACTCAGAATAGGAAAAGGAGACGTTTAGGTCAATTTTATGCATTCTGGCGTTCGTAGATACAAGAAAACTGTTAAAATTCTTCAGAAACGTCACTTTTGAAGTGTTTTCTTGTACTTTTAAGCCACTCAGATACCCTACGGGCTCGGAAAGTGCAACGAAACCATCAAATTTTAGCTAGAAACTGTATTTTTGTCGATTTTTATTGAATTTGAACTATATTTCACAGTTTTTTGATGGTTCTGAGCCACCAAACACACTTAAAGCATGCAGAATCGACTCAGAATAGGAAAAGGAGAAGTTTAGGTCAATTTTATGCATTCTGGCGTTCGTAGATACAAGAAAACTGTTAAAATTCTTCAGAAACGTCACTTTTGAAGTGTTTTCTTGTACTTTTAAGCCACTCAGATACCCTACGGGCTCGGAAAGTGCAACGAAACCATCAAATTTTAGCTAGAAACTGTATTTTTGTCGATTTTTATTGAATTTGAACTATATTTCAACGTTTTTTGATGGTTCTGAGCCACCAAACACACTTAAAGCATGCAGAATCGACTCAGAATAGGAAAAGGAGACGTTTAGGTCAATTTTATGCATTCTGGCGTTCGTAGATACAAGAAAACTGTTAAAATTCTTCAGAAACGTCACTTTTGAAGTGTTTTCTTGTACTTTTAAGCCACTCAGATACCCTACGGGCTCGGAAAGTGCAACGAAACCATCAAATTTTAGCTAGAAACTGTATTTTTGTCGATTTTTATTGAATTTGAACTATATTTCAACGTTTTTTGATGGTTCTGAGCCACCAAACACACTTAAAGCATGCAGAATCGACTCAGAATAGGAAAAGGAGACGTTTAGGTCAATTTTATGCATTCTGGCGTTCGTAGATACAAGAAAACTGTTAAAATTCTTCAGAAACGTCACTTTTGAAGTGTTTTCTTGTACTTTTAAGCCACTCAGATACCCTACGGGCTCGGAAAGTGCAACGAAACCATCAAATTTTAGCTAGAAACTGTATTTTAGTCGATATTTATTGAATTTGAACTATATTTCAACGTTTTTTGATGGTTCTGAGCCACCAAACACACTTAAAGCATGCAGAATCGACTCAGAATAGGAAAAGGAGACGTTTAGGTCAATTTTATGCATTCTGGCGTTCGTAGATACAAGAAAACTGTTAAAATTCTTCAGAAACGTCACTTTTGAAGTGTTTTCTTGTACTTTTAAGCCACTCAGATACCCTACGGGCTCGGAAAGTGCAACGAAACCATCAAATTTTAGCTAGAAACTGTATTTTTGTCGATTTTTATTGAATTTGAACTATATTTCAACGTTTTTTGATGGTTCTGAGCCACCAAACACACTTAAAGCATGCAGAATCGACTCAGAATAGGAAAAGGAGACGTTTAGGTCAATTTTATGCATTCTGGCCTTCGTAGATACAAGAAAACTGTTAAAATTCTTCAGAAACGTCACTTTTGAAGTGTTTTCTTGTACTTTTAAGCCACTCAGATACCCTACGGGCTCGGAAAGTGCAACGAAACCATCAAATTTTAGCTAGAAACTGTATTTTTGTCGATTTTTATTGAATTTGAACTATATTTCAACGTTTTTTGATGGTTCTGAGCCACCAAACACACTTAAAGCATGTAGAATCGACTCAGAATAGGAAAAGGAGACGTTTAGGTCAATTTTATGCATTCTGGCGTTCGTAGATACAAGAAAACTGTTAAAATTCTTCAGAAACGTCACTTTTGAAGTGTTTTCTTGTACTTTTAAGCCACTCAGATACCCTACGGGCTCGGAAAGTGCAACGAAACCATCAAATTTTAGCTAGAAATTGTATTTTTGTCGATTTTTATTGAATTTGAACCATATTTCAACGTTTTTTGATGGTTCTGAGCCACCAAACACACTTAAAGCATGCAGAATCGACTCAGAATAGGAAAAGGAGACGTTTAGGTCAATTTTATGCATTCTGGCGTTCGTAGATACAAGAAAACTGTTAAAATTTTTCAGAAACGTCACTTTTGAAGTGTTTTCTTGTACTTTTAAGCCACTCAGATACCCTACGGGCTCGGGAAGTGCAACGAAACCATCAAATTTTAGCTAGAAACTGTATTTTTGTCGATTTTTATTGAATTTGAACTATATTTCAACGTTTTTTGATGGTTCTGAGCCACCAAACACACTTAAAGCATGCAGAATCGACTCAGAATAGGAAAAGGAGACGTTTATGTCAATTTTATGCATTCTGGCGTTCGTAGATACAAGAAAACTGTTAAAATTCTTCAGAAACGTCACTTTTGAAGTGTTTTCTTGTACTTTTAAGCCACTCAGATACCCTACGGGCTCGGAAAGTGCAACGAAACCATCAAATTTTAGCTAGAAACTGTATTTTTGTCGATTTTTATTGAATTTGAACTATATTTCAACGTTTTTTGATGGTTCTGAGCCACCAAACACACTTAAAGCATGCAGAATCGACTCAGAATAGGAAAAGGAGACGTTTAGGTCAATTTTATGCATTCTGGCGTTCGTAGATACAAGAAAACTGTTAAAATTCTTCAGAAACGTCACTTTTGAAGTGTTTTCTTGTACTTTTAAGCCACTCAGATACCCTACGGGCTCGGAAAGTGCAACGAAACCATCAAATTTTAGCTAGAAACTGTATTTTTGTCGATTTTTATTGAATTTGAACTATATTTCAACGTTTTTTGATGGTTCTGAGCCACCAAACACACTTAAAGCATGCAGAATCGACTCAGAATAGGAAAAGGAGACGTTTAGGTCAATTTTATGCATTCTGGCGTTCGTAGATACAAGAAAACTGTTAAAATTCTTCAGAAACGTCACTTTTGAAGTGTTTTCTTGTACTTTTAAGCCACTCAGATACCCTACGGGCTCGGAAAGTGCAACGAAACGATCAAATTTTAGCTAGAAACTGTATTTTTGTCGATTTTTATTGAATTTGAACTACATTTCAACGTTTTTTGATGGTTCTGAGCCACCAAACACACTTAAAGCATGCAGAATCGACTCAGAATAGGAAAAGGAGACGTTTAGGTCAATTTTATGCATTCTGGCGTTCGTAGATACAAGAAAACTGTTAAAATTCTTCAGAAACGTCACTTTTGAAGTGTTTTCTTGTACTTTTAAGCCACTCAGATACCCTACGGGCTCGGAAAGTGCAACGAAACCATCAAATTTTAGCTAGAAACTGTATTTTTGTCGATTTTTATTGAATTTGAACTATATTTCAACGTTTTTTGATGGTTCTGAGCCACCAAACACACTTAAAGCATGCAGAATCGACTCAGAATAGGAAAAGGAGACGTTTAGGTCAATTTTATGCATTCTGGCGTTCGTAGATACAAGAAAACTGTTAAAATTCTTCAGAAACGTCACTTTTGAAGTGTTTTCTTGTACTTTTAAGCCACTCAGATACCCTACGGGCTCGGAAAGTGCAACGAAACCATCAAATTTTAGCTAGAAACTGTATTTTTGTCGATTTTTATTGAATTTGAACTATATTTCAACGTTTTTTGATGGTTCTGAGCCACCAAACACACTTAAAGCATGCAGAATCGACTCAGAATAGGAAAAGGAGACGTTTAGGTCAATTTTATGCATTCTGGCGTTCGTAGATACAAGAAAACTGTTAAAATTCTTCAGAAACGTCACTTTTGAAGTGTTTTCTTGTACTTTTAAGCCACTCAGATACCCTACGGGCTCGGAAAGTGCAACGAAACCATCAAATTTTAGCTAGAAACTGTATTTTTGTCGATTTTTATTGAATTTGAACTATATTTCAACGTTTTTTGATGGCTTAAAGCATGCAGAATCGACTCAGAATAGGAAAAAGAGACGTTTAGGTCAATTTAATGCATTCTGGCGTTCGTAGATACAAGAAAACTGTTAAAATTCTTCAGAAACGTCACTTTTGAAGTGTTTTCTTGTACTCTTAAGCCACTCAGATACCCTACGGGCTCGGAAAGTGCAACGAAACGATCAAATTTTAGCTAGAAACTGTATTTTTGTCGATTTTTATTGAATTTGAACTATATTTCAACGTTTTTTGATGGTTCTGAGCCACCAAACACACTTAAAGCATGCAGAATCGACTCAGAATAGGAAAAGGAGACGTTTAGGTCAATTTTATGCATTCTGGCGTTCGTAGATACAAGAAAACTGTTAAAATTCTTCAGAAACGTCACTTTTGAAGTGTTTTCTTGTACTTTTAAGCCACTCAGATACCCTACGGGCTCGGAAAGTGCAACGAAACCATCAAATTTTAGCTAGAAACTGTATTTTTGTCGATTTTTATTGAATTTGAACTATATTTCAACGTTTTTTTATGGTTCTGAGCCACCAAACACACTTAAAGCATGCAGAATCGACTCAGAATAGGAAAAGGAGACGTTTAGGTCAATTTTATGCATTCTGGCGTTCGTAGATACAAGAAAACTGTTAAAATTCTTCAGAAACGTCACTTTTGAAGTGTTTTCTTGTACTTTTAAGCCACTCAGATACCCTACGGGCTCGGAAAGTGCAACGAAACCATCAAATTTTAGCTAGAAACTGTATTTTTGTCGATTTTTATTGAATTTGAACTATATTTCAACGTTTTTTGATGGTTCTGAGCCACCAAACACACTTAAAGCATGCAGAATCGACTCAGAATAGGAAAAGGAGACGTTTAGGTCAATTTTATGCATTCTGGCGTTCGTAGATACAAGAAAACTGTTAAAATTCTTCAGAAACGTCACTTTTGAAGTGTTTTCTTGTACTTTTAAGCCACTCAGATACCCTACGGGCTCGGAAAGTGCAACGAAACCATCAAATTTTAGCTAGAAACTGTATTTTTGTCGATTTTTATTGAATTTGAACTATATTTCAACGTTTTTTGATGGTTCTGAGCCACCAAACACACTTAAAGCATGCAGAATCGACTCAGAATAGGAAAAGGAGACGTTTAGGTCAATTTTATGCATTCTGTCGTTCGTAGATACAAGAAAACTGTTAAAATTCTTCAGAAACGTCACTTTTGAAGTGTTTTCTTGTACTTTTAAGCCACTCAGATACCCTACGGGCTCGGAAAGTGCAACGAAACCATCAAATTTTAGCTAGAAACTGTATTTTTGTCGATTTTTATTGAATTTGAACTATATTTCAACGTTTTTTGATGGCTTAAAGCATGCAGAATCGACTCAGAATAGGAAAAGGAGACGTTTAGGTCAATTTTATGCATTCTGGCGTTCGTAGATACAAGAAAACTGTTAAAATTCTTCAGAAACGTCACTTTTGAAGTGTTTTCTTGTACTTTTAAGCCACTCAGATACCCTACGGGCTCGGAAAGTGCAACGAAACCATCAAATTTTAGCTAGAAACTGTATTTTTGTCGATTTTTATTGAATTTGAACTATATTTCAACGTTTTTTTAATGGTTCTGAGCCACCAAACACACTTAAAGCATGCAGAATCGACTCAGAATAGGAAAAGGAGAAGTTTAGGTCAATTTTATGCATTCTGGCGTTCGTAGATACAAGAAAACTGTTAAAATTCTTCAGAAACGTCACTTTTGAAGCGTTTTCTTGTACTTTTAAGCCACTCAGATCCCCTACGGGCTCGGAAATTGCAACGAAACCATCAAATTTTAGATAGAAACTGTATTTTTGTCGATTTTTATTGAATTTGAACTATATTTCAACGTTTTTTGATGGTTCTGAGCCACCAAACACACTTAAAGCATGCAGAATCGACTCAGAATAGGAAAAGGAGACGTTTAGGTCAATTTTATGCATTCTGGCGTTCGTAGATACAAGAAAACTGTTAAAATTCTTCAGAAACGTCACTTTTGAAGTGTTTTCTTGTACTTTTAAGCCACTCAGATACCCTACGGGCTCGGAAAGTGCAACGAAACCATCAAATTTTAGCTAGAAACTGTATTTTTGTCGATTTTTATTGAATTTGAACTATATTTCAACGTTTTTTGATGGTTCTGAGCCACCAAACACACTTAAAGCATGCAGAATCGACTCAGAATAGGAAAAGGAGACGTTTAGGTCAATTTTATGCATTCTGGCGTTCGTAGATACAAGAAAACTGTTAAAATTCTTCAGAAACGTCACTTTTGAAGTGTTTTCTTGTACTTTTAAGCCACTCAGATACCCTACGGGCTCGGAAAGTGCAACGAAACCATCAAATTTTAGCTAGAAACTGTATTTTTGTCGATTTTTATTGAATTTGAACTATATTTCAACGTTTTTTGATGGTTCTGAGCCACCAAACACACTTAAAGCATGCAGAATCGACTCAGAATAGGAAAAGGAGACGTTTAGGTCAATTTTATGCATTCTGGCGTTCGTAGATACAAGAAAACTGTTAAAATTCTTCAGAAACGTCACTTTTGAAGTGTTTTCTTGTACTTTTAAGCCACTCAGATACCCTACGGGCTCGGAAAGTGCAACGAAACCATCAAATTTTAGCTAGAAACTGTATTTTTGTCGATTTTTATTGAATTTGAACTATATTTCAACGTTTTTTGATGGTTCTGAGCCACCAAACACACTTAAAGCATGCAGAATCGACTCAGAATAGGAAAAGGAGACGTTTAGGTCAATTTTATGCATTCTGGCGTTCGTAGATACAAGAAAACTGTTAAAATTCTTCAGAAACGTCACTTTTGAAGTGTTTTCTTGTACTTTTAAGCCACTCAGATACCCTACGGGCTCGGAAAGTGCAACGAAACCATCAAATTTTAGCTAGAAACTGTATTTTTGTCGATTTTTATTGAATTTGAACTATATTTCAACGTTTTTTGATGGTTCTGAGCCGCCAAACACACTTAAAGCATGCAGAATCGACTCAGAATAGGAAAAGGAGACGTTTAGGTCAATTTTATGCATTCTGGCGTTCGTAGATACAAGAAAACTGTTAAAATTCTTCAGAAACGTCACTTTTGAAGTGTTTTCTTGTACTTTTAAGCCACTCAGATACCCTACGGGCTCGGAAAGTGCAACGAAACCATCAAATTTTAGCTAGAAACTGTATTTTTGTCGATTTTTATTGAATTTGAACTATATTTCAACGTTTTTTGATGGTTCCGAGCCACCAAACACACTTAAAGCATGCAGAATCGACTCAGAATAGGAAAAGGAGACGTTTAGGTCAATTTTATGCATTCTGGCGTTCGTAGATACAAGAAAACTGTTAAAATTCTTCAGAAACGTCACTTTTGAAGTGTTTTCTTGTACTTTTAAGCCACTCAGATACCCTACGGGCTCGGAAAGTGCAACGAAACCATCAAATTTTAGCTAGAAACTGTATTTTTGTCGATTTTTATTGAATTTGAACTATATTTCAACGTTTTTTGATGGTTCTGAGCCACCAAACACACTTAAAGCATGCAGAATCGACTCAGAATAGGAAAAGGAGACGTTTAGGTCAATTTTATGCATTCTGGCGTTCGTAGATACAAGAAAACTGTTAAAATTCTTCAGAAACGTCACTTTTGAAGTGTTTTCTTGTACTTTTAAGCCACTCAGATACCCTACGGGCTCGGAAAGTGCAACGAAACCATCAAATTTTAGCTAGAAACTGTATTTTTGTCGATTTTTATTGAATTTGAACAATATTTCAACGTTTTTTGATGGTTCTGAGCCACCAAACACACTTAAAGCATGCAGAAACGACTCAGAATAGGAAAAGGAGACGTTTAGGTCAATTTTATGCATTCTGGCGTTCGTAGATACAAGAAAACTGTTAAAATTCTTCAGAAACGTCACTTTTGAAGTGTTTTCTTGTACTTTTAAGCCACTCAGATACCCTACGGGCTCGGAAAGTGCAACGAAACCATCAAATTTTAGCTAGAAACTGTATTTTTGTCGATTTTTATTGAATTTGAACTATATTTCAACGTTTTTTGATGGTTCTGAGCCACCAAACACACTTAAAGCATGCAGAATCGACTCAGAATAGGAAAAGGAGACGTTTAGGTCAATTTTATGCATTCTGGCGTTCGTAGATACAAGAAAACTGTTAAAATTCTTCAGAAACGTCACTTTTGAAGTGTTTTCTTGTACTTTTAAGCCACTCAGATACCCTACGGGCTCGGAAAGTGCAACGAAACCATCAAATTTTAGCTAGAAACTGTATTTTTGTCGATTTTTATTGAATTTGAACTATATTTCAACGTTTTTTGATGGTTCTGAGCCACCAAACACACTTAAAGCATGCAGAATCGACTCAGAATAGGAAAAGGAGACGTTTAGGTCAATTTTATGCATTCTGGCGTTCGTAGATACAAGAAAACTGTTAAAATTCTTCAGAAACGTCACTTTTGAAGTGTTTTCTTGTACTTTTAAGCCACTCAGATACCCTACGGGCTCGGAAAGTGCAACGAAACCATCAAATTTTAGCTAGAAACTGTATTTTTGTCGATTTTTATTGAATTTGAACTATATTTCAACGTTTTTTGATGGTTCTGAGCCACCAAACACACTTAAAGCATGCAGAATCGACTCAGAATAGGAAAAGGAGACGTTTAGGTCAATTTTATGCATTCTGGCGTTCGTAGATACAAGAAAACTGTTAAAATTCTTCAGAAACGTCACTTTTGAAGTGTTTTCTTGTACTTTTAAGCCACTCAGATACCCTACGGGCTCGGAAAGTGCAACGAAACCATCAAATTTTAGCTAGAAACTGTATTTTTGTCGATTTTTATTGAATTTGAACTATATTTCAACGTTTTTTGATGGTTCTGAGCCACCAAACACACTTAAAGCATGCAGAATCGACTCAGAATAGGAAAAGGAGACGTTTAGGTCAATTTTATGCATTCTGGCGTTCGTAGATACAAGAAAACTGTTAAAATTCTTCAGAAACGTCACTTTTGAAGTGTTTTCTTGTACTTTTAAGCCACTCAGATACCCTACGGGCTCGGAAAGTGCAACGAAACCATCAAATTTTAGCTAGAAACTGTATTTTTGTCGATTTTTATTGAATTTGAACTATATTTCAACGTTTTTTGATGGTTCTGAGCCACCAAACACACTTAAAGCATGCAGAATCGACTCAGAATAGGAAAAGAAGACGTTTAGGTCAATTTTATGCATTCTGGCGTTCGTAGATACAAGAAAACTGTTAAAATTCTTCAGAAACGTCACTTTTGAAGTGTTTTCTTGTACTTTTAAGCCACTCAGATACCCTACGGGCTCGGAAAGTGCAACGAAACCATCAAATTTTAGCTAGAAACTGTATTTTTGTGGATTTTTATTGAATTTGAACTATATTTCAACGTTTTTTGATGGTTCCGAGCCACCAAACACACTTAAAGCATGCAGAATCGACTCAGAATAGGAAAAGGAGACGTTTAGGTCAATTTTATGCATTCTGGCGTTCGTAGATACAAGAAAACTGTTAAAATTCTTCAGAAACGTCACTTTTGAAGTGTTTTCTTGTACTTTTAAGCCACTCAGATACCCTACGGGCTCGGAAAGTGCAACGAAACCATCAAATTTTAGCTAGAAACTGTATTTTTGTCGATTTTTATTGAATTTGAACTATATTTCAACGTTTTTTGATGGTTCTGAGCCACCAAACACACTTAAAGCATGCAGAATCGACTCAGAATAGGAAAAGGAGACGTTTAGGTCAATTTTATGCATTCTGGCGTTCGTAGATACAAGAAAACTGTTAAAATTCTTCAGAAACGTCACTTTTGAAGTGTTTTCTTGTACTTTTAAGCCACTCAGATACCCTACGGGCTCGGAAAGTGCAACGAAACCATCAAATTTTAGCTAGAAACTGTATTTTTGTCGATTTTTATTGAATTTGAACTATATTTCAACGTTTTTTGATGGTTCTGAGCCACCAAACACACTTAAAGCATGCAGAATCGACTCAGAATAGGAAAAGGAGACGTTTAGGTCAATTTTATGCATTCTGGCGTTCGTAGATACAAGAAAACTGTTAAAATTCTTCAGAAACGTCACTTTTGAAGTGTTTTCTTGTACTTTTAAGCCACTCAGATACCCTACGGGCTCGGAAAGTGCAACGAAACCATCAAATTTTAGCTAGAAACTGTATTTTTGTCGATTTTTATTGAATTTGAACTATATTTCAACGTTTTTTGATGGTTCTGAGCCACCAAACACACTTAAAGCATGCAGAATCGACTCAGAATAGGAAAAGGAGACGTTTAGGTCAATTTTATGCATTCTGGCGTTCGTAGATACAAGAAAACTGTTAAAATTCTTCAGAAACGTCACTTTTGAAGTGTTTTCTTGTACTTTTAAGCCACTCAGATACCCTACGGGCTCGGAAAGTGCAACGAAACCATCAAATTTTAGCTAGAAACTGTATTTTTGTCGATTTTTATTGAATTTGAACTATATTTCAACGTTTTTTGATGGTTCTGAGCCACCAAACACACTTAAAGCATGCAGAATCGACTCAGAATAGGAAAAGGAGACGTTTAGGTCAATTTTATGCATTCTGGCGTTCGTAGATACAAGAAAACTGTTAAAATTCTTCAGAAACGTCACTTTTGAAGTGTTTTCTTGTACTTTTAAGCCACTCAGATACCCTACGGGCTCGGAAAGTGCAACGAAACCATCAAATTTTAGCTAGAAACTGTATTTTTGTCGTTTTTTATTGAATTTGAACTATATTTCAACGTTTTTTGATGGTTCTGAGCCACCAAACACACTTAAAGCATGCAGAATCGACTCAGAATAGGAAAAGGAGACGTTTAGGTCAATTTTATGCATTCTGGCGTTCGTAGATACAAGAAAACTGTTAAAATTCTTCAGAAACGTCACTTTCGAAGTGTTTTCTTGTACTTTTAAGCCACTCAGATACCCTACGGGCTCGGAAAGTGCAACGAAACCATCAAATTTTAGCTAGAAACTGTATTTTTGTCGATTTTTATTGAATTTGAACTATATTTCAACGTTTTTTGATGGTTCTGAGCCACCAAACACACTTAAAGCATGCAGAATCGACTCAGAATAGGAAAAGGAGACGTTTAGGTCAATTTTATGCATTCTGGCGTTCGTAGATACAAGAAAACTGTTAAAATTCTTCAGAAACGTCACTTTTGAAGTGTTTTCTTGTACTTTTAAGCCACTCAGATACCCTACGGGCTCGGAAAGTGCAACGAAACCATCAAATTTTAGCTAGAAACTGTATTTTTGTCGATTTTTATTGAATTTGAACTATATTTCAACGTTTTTTGATGGTTCTGAGCCACCAAACACACTTAAAGCATGCAGAATCGACTCAGAATAGGAAAAGAAGACGTTTAGGTCAATTTTATGCATTCTGGCGTTCGTAGATACAAGAAAACTGTTAAAATTCTTCAGAAACGTCACTTTTGAAGTGTTTTCTTGTACTTTTAAGCCACTCAGATACCCTACGGGCTCGGAAAGTGCAACGAAACCATCAAATTTTAGCTAGAAACTGTATTTTTGTGGATTTTTATTGAATTTGAACTATATTTCAACGTTTTTTGATGGTTCCGAGCCACCAAACACACTTAAAGCATGCAGAATCGACTCAGAATAGGAAAAGGAGACGTTTAGGTCAATTTTATGCATTCTGGCGTTCGTAGATACAAGAAAACTGTTAAAATTCTTCAGAAACGTCACTTTTGAAGTGTTTTCTTGTACTTTTAAGCCACTCAGATACCCTACGGGCTCGGAAAGTGCAACGAAACCATCAAATTTTAGCTAGAAACTGTATTTTTGTCGATTTTTATTGAATTTGAACTATATTTCAACGTTTTTTGATGGTTCTGAGCCACCAAACACACTTAAAGCATGCAGAATCGACTCAGAATAGGAAAAGGAGACGTTTAGGTCAATTTTATGCATTCTGGCGTTCGTAGATACAAGAAAACTGTTAAAATTCTTCAGAAACGTCACTTTTGAAGTGTTTTCTTGTACTTTTAAGCCACTCAGATACCCTACGGGCTCGGAAAGTGCAACGAAACCATCAAATTTTAGCTAGAAACTGTATTTTTGTCGATTTTTATTGAATTTGAACAATATTTCAAAGTTTTTTGATGGTTCTGAGCCACCAAACACACTTAAAGCATGCAGAAACGACTCAGAATAGGAAAAGGAGACGTTTAGGTCAATTTTATGCATTCTGGCGTTCGTAGATACAAGAAAACTGTTAAAATTCTTCAGAAACGTCACTTTTGAAGTGTTTTCTTGTACTTTTAAGCCACTCAGATACCCTACGGGCTCGGAAAGTGCAACGAAACCATCAAATTTTAGCTAGAAACTGTATTTTTGTCGATTTTTATTGAATTTGAACTATATTTCAACGTTTTTTGATGGTTCTGAGCCACCAAACACACTTAAAGCATGCAGAATCGACTCAGAATAGGAAAAGGAGACGTTTAGGTCAATTTTATGCATTCTGGCGTTCGTAGATACAAGAAAACTGTTAAAATTCTTCAGAAACGTCACTTTTGAAGTGTTTTCTTGTACTTTTAAGCCACTCAGATACCCTACGGGCTCGGAAAGTGCAACGAAACCATCAAATTTTAGCTAGAAACTGTATTTTTGTCGATTTTTATTGAATTTGAACTATATTTCAACGTTTTTTGATGGTTCTGAGCCACCAAACACACTTAAAGCATGCAGAATCGACTCAGAATAGGAAAAGGAGACGTTTAGGTCAATTTTATGCATTCTGGCGTTCGTAGATACAAGAAAACTGTTAAAATTCTTCAGAAACGTCACTTTTGAAGTGTTTTCTTGTACTTTTAAGCCACTCAGATACCCTACGGGCTCGGAAAGTGCAACGAAACCATCAAATTTTAGCTAGAAACTGTATTTTTGTCGATTTTTATTGAATTTGAACTATATTTCAACGTTTTTTGATGGTTCTGAGCCACCAAACACACTTAAAGCATGCAGAATCGACTCAGAATAGGAAAAGGAGACGTTTAGGTCAATTTTATGCATTCTGGCGTTCGTAGATACAAGAAAACTGTTAAAATTCTTCAGAAACGTCACTTTTGAAGTGTTTTCTTGTACTTTTAAGCCACTCAGATACCCAACGGGCTCGGAAAATGCAACGAAACCATCAAATTTTAGCTAGAAACTGTATTTTTGTCGATTTTTATTGAATTTGAACTATATTTCAACGTTTTTTGATGGTTCTGAGCCACCAAACACACTTAAAGCATGCAGAATCGACTCAGAATAGGAAAAGGAGACGTTTAGGTCAATTTTATGCATTCTGGCGTTCGTAGATACAAGAAAACTGTTAAAATTCTTCAGAAACGTCACTTTTGAAGTGTTTTCTTGTACTTTTAAGCCACTCAGATACCCTACGGGCTCGGAAAGTGCAACGAAACCATCAAATTTTAGCTAGAAACTGTATTTTTGTCGATTTTTATTGAATTTGAACTATATTTCAACGTTTTTTGATGGTTCTGAGCCACCAAACACACTTAAAGCATGCAGAATCGACTCAGAATAGGAAAAGGCGACGTTTAGGTCAATTTTATGCATTCTGGCGTTCGTAGATACAAGAAAACTGTTAAAATTCTTCAGAAACGTCACTTTTGAAGTGTTTTCTTGTACTTTTAAGCCACTCAGATACCCTACGGGCTCGGAAAGTGCAACGAAACCATCAAATTTTAGCTAGAAACTGTATTTTTGTCGATTTTTATTGAATTTGAACTATATTTCAACGTTTTTTGATGGTTCTGAGCCACCAAACACACTTAAAGCATGCAGAATCGACTCAGAATAGGAAAAGGAGACGTTTAGGTCAATTTTATGCATTCTGGCGTTCGTAGATACAAGAAAACTGTTAAAATTCTTCAGAAACGTCACTTTTGAAGTGTTTTCTTGTACTTTTAAGCCACTCAGATACCCAATGGGCTCGGAAAGTGCAACGAAACCATCAAATTTTAGCTAGAAACTGTATTTTTGTCGATTTTTATTGAATTTGAACTATATTTCAACGTTTTTTGATGGTTCTGAGCCACCAAACACACTTAAAGCATGCAGAATCGACTCAGAATAGGAAAAGGAGACGTTTAGGTCAATTTTATGCATTCTGGCGTTCGTAGATACAAGAAAACTGTTAAAATTCTTCAGAAACGTCACTTTTGAAGTGTTTTCTTGTACTTTTAAGCCACTCAGATACCCTACGGGCTCGGAAAGTGCAACGAAACAATCAAATTTTAGCTAGAAACTGTATTTTTGTCGATTTTTATTGAATTTGAACTAAATTTCAACGTTTTTTGATGGTTCTGAGCCACCAAACACACTTAAAGCATGCAGAATCGACTCAGAATAGGAAAAGGAGATGTTTAGGTCAATTTTATGCATTCTGGCGTTCGTAGATACAAGAAAACTGTTAAAATTCTTCAGAAACGTCACTTTTGAAGTGTTTTCTTGTACTTTTAAGCCACTCAGATACCCTACGGGCTCGGAAAGTGCAACGAAACCATCAAATTTTAGCTAGAAACTGTATTTTTGTCGATATTTATTGAATTTGAACTATATTTCAACGTTTTTTGATGGTTCTGAGCCACCAAACACACTTAAAGCATGCAGAATCGACTCAGAATAGGAAAAGGAGACGTTTAGGTTAATTTTATGCATTCTGGCGTTCGTAGATACAAGAAAACTGTTAAAATTCTTCAGAAACGTCACTTTTGAAGTGTTTTCTTGTACTTTTAAGCCACTCAGATACCCTACGGGCTCGGAAAGTGCAACGAAACCATCAAATTTTAGCTAGAAACTGTATTTTTGTCGATTTTTATTGAATTTTAACTATATTTCAACGTTTTTTGATGGTTCTGAGCCACCAAACACACTTAAAGCATGCAGAATCGACTCAGAATAGGAAAAGGAGACGTTTAGGTCAATTTTATGCATTCTGGCGTTCGTAGATACAAGAAAACTGTTAAAATTCTTCAGAAACGTCACTTTTGAAGTGTTTTCTTGTACTTTTAAGCCACTCAGATACCCAACGGGCTCGGAAAGTGCAACGAAACCATCAAATTTTAGCTAGAAACTGTATTTTTGTCGATTTTTATTGAATTTGAACTATATTTCAACGTTTTTTGATGGTTCTGAGCCACCAAACACACTTAAAGCATGCAGAATCGACTCAGAATAGGAAAAGGAGACGTTTAGGTCAATTTTATGCATTCTGGCGTTCGTAGATACAAGAAAACTGTTAAAATTCTTCAGAAACGTCACTTTTGAAGTGTTTTCTTGTACTTTTAAGCCACTCAGATACCCACACGGGCTCGGAAAGTGCAACGAAACTATCAAATTTTAGCTAGAAACTATATTTTTGTCGATTTTTATTGAATTTGAACTATATTTCAACGTTTTTTTATGGTTCTGAGCCACCAAACGCACTTAAAGCATGCAGAATCGACTCAGAATAGGAAAAGGAGACGTTTAGGTCAATTTTATGCATTCTGGCGTTCGTAGATACAAGAAAACTGTTAAAATTCTTCAGAAACGTCACTTTTGAAGTGTTTTCTTGTACTTTTAAGCCACTCAGATACCCAACGGGCTCGGAAAGTGCAACGAAACCATCAAATTTTAGCTAGAAACTGTATTTTTGTCGATTTTTATTGAATTTGAATTATATTTCAACGTTTTTTGATGGTTCTGAGCCACCAAACACACTTAAAGCATGCAGAATCGACTCAGAATAGGAAAAGGAGACGTTTAGGTCAATTTTATGCATTCTGGCGTTCGTAGATACAAGAAAACTGTTAAAATTCTTCAGAAACGTCACTTTTGAAGTGTTTTCTTGTACTTTTAAGCCACTCAGATACCCTACGGGCTCGGAAAGTGCTACGAAACCATCAAATTTTAGCTAGAAACTGTATTTTTGTCGATTTTTATTGAATTTGAACTATATTTCAACGTTTTTTGATGGTTCTGAGCCACCAAACACACTTAAAGCATGCAGAATCGACTCAGAATAGGAAAAGGAGATGTTTAGGTCAATTTTATGCATTCTGGCGTTCGTAGATACAAGAAAACTGTTAAAATTCTTCAGAAACGTCACTTTTGAAGTGTTTTCTTGTACTTTTAAGCCACTCAGATACCCTACGGGCTCGGAAAGTGCAACGAAACCATCAAATTTTAGCTAGAAACTGTATTTTTGTTGATTTTTATTGAATTTGAACTATATTTCAACGTTTTTTGATGGTTCTGAGCCACCAAACACACTTAAAGCATGCAGAATCGACTCAGAATAGGAAAAGGAGACGTTTAGGTCAATTTTATGCATTCTGGCGTTCGTAGATACAAGAAAACTGTTAAAATTCTTCAGAAACGTCACTTTTGAAGTGTTTTCTTGTACTTTTAAGCCACTCAGATACCCTACGGGCTCGGAAAGTGCAACGAAACCATCAAATTTTAGCTAGAAACTGTATTTTTGTCGATTTTTATTGAATTTGAACTATATTTCAATGTTTTTTGATGGTTCTGAGCCACCAAACACACTTAAAGCATGCAGAATCGACTCAGAATAGGAAAAGGAGACGTTTAGGTCAATTTTATGCATTCTGGCGTTCGTAGATACAAGAAAACTGTTAAAATTCTTCAGAAACGTCACTTTTGAAGTGTTTTCTTGTACTTTTAAGCCACTCAGATACCCTACGGGCTCGGAAAGTGCAACGAAACCATCAAATTTTAGCTAGAAACTGTATTTTTGTCGATTTTTATTGAATTTGAACAATATTTCAACGTTTTTTGATGGTTCTGAGCCACCAAACACACTTAAAGCATGCAGAATCGACTCAGAATAGGAAAAGGAGACGTTTAGGTCAATTTTATGCATTCTGGCGTTCGTAGATACAAGAAAACTGTTAAAATTCTTCAGAAACGTCACTTTTGAAGTGTTTTCTTGTACTTTTAAGCCACTCAGATACCCTACGGGCTCGGAAAGTGCAACGAAACCATCAAATTTTAGCTAGAAACTGTATTTTTGTCGATTTTTATTGAATTTGAACTATATTTCAACGTTTTTTGATGGTTCTGAGCCACCAAACACACTTAAAGCATGCAGAATCGACTCAGAATAGGAAAAGGAGACGTTTAGGTCAATTTTATGCATTCTGGCGTTCGTAGATACAAGAAAACTGTTAAAATTCTTCAGAAACGTCACTTTTGAAGTGTTTTCTTGTACTTTTAAGCCACTCAGATACCCTACGGGCTCGGAAAGTGCAACGAAATCATCAAATTTTAGCTAGAAACTGTATTTTTGTCGATTTTTATTGAATTTGAACTATATTTCAACGTTTTTTGATGGTTCTGAGCCACCAAACACACTTAAAGCATGCAGAATCGACTCAGAATAGGAAAAGGAGACGTTTAGGTCAATTTTATGCATTCTGGCGTTCGTAGATACAAGAAAACTGTTAAAATTCTTCAGAAACGTCACTTTTGAAGTGTTTTCTTGTACTTTTAAGCCACTCAGATACCCTATGGGCTTGGAAAGTGCAACGAAACCATCAAATTTTAGCTAGAAACTGTATTTTTGTCGGTTTTTATTGAATTTGAACTATATTTCAACGTTTTTTGATGGTTCTGAGCCACCAAACACACTTAAAGCATGCAGAATCGACTCAGAATAGGAAAAGGAGACGTTTAGGTCAATTTTATGCATTCTGGCGTTCGTAGATACAAGAAAACTGTTAAAATTCTTCAGAAACGTCACTTTTGAAGTGTTTTCTTGTACTTTTAAGCCACTCAGATACCCTACGGGCTCGGAAAGTGCAACGAAACCATCAAATTTTAGCTAGAAACTTTATTTTTGTCGATTTTTATTGAATTTGAACTATATTTCAACGTTTTTTGATGGTTCTGAGCCACCAAACACACTTAAAGCATGCAGAATCGACTCAGAATAGGAAAAGGAGACGTTTAGGTCAATTTTATGCATTCTGGCGTTCGTAGATACAAGAAAACTGTTAAAATTCTTCAGAAACGTCACTTTTGAAGTGTTTTCTTGTACTTTTAAGCCACTCAGATACCCTACGGGCTCGGAAAGTGCAACGAAACCATCAAATTTTAGCTAGAAACTGTATTTTTGTCGATTTTTATTGAATTTGAACTATATTTCAACGTTTTTTGATGGTTCTGAGCCACCAAACACACTTAAAGCATGCAGAATCGACTCAGAATAGGAAAAGGAGACGTTTAGGTCAATTTTATGCATTCTGGCGTTCGTAGATACAAGAAAACTGTTAAAATTCTTCAGAAACGTCACTTTTGAAGTGGTTTCTTGTACTTTTAAGCCACTCAGATACCCTACGGGCTCGGAAAGTGCAACGAAACCATCAAATTTTAGCTAGAAACTGTATTTTTGTCGATTTTTATTGAATTTGAACTATATTTCAACGTTTTTTGATGGTTCTGAGCCACCAAACACACTTAAAGCATGCAGAATCGACTCAGAATAGGAAAAGGAGACGTTTAGGTCAATTTTATGCATTCTGGCGTTCGTAGATAGAAGAAAACTGTTAAAATTCTTCAGAAACGTCACTTTTGAAGTGTTTTCTTGTACTTTTAAGCCACTCAGATACCCTACGGGCTCGGAAAGTGCAACGAAACCATCAAATTTTAGCTAGAAACTGTATTTTTGTCGATTTTTATTGAATTTGAACTATATTTCAACGTTTTTTGATGGTTCTGAGCCACCAAACACACTTAAAGCATGCAGAATCGACTCAGAATAGGAAAAGGAGACGTTTAGGTCAATTTTATGCATTCTGGCGTTCGTAGATACAAGAAAACTGTTAAAATTCTTCAGAAACGTCACTTTTGAAGTGTTTTCTTGTACTTTTAAGCCACTCAGATACCCTACGGGCTCGGAAAGTGCAACGAAACCATCAAATTTTAGCTAGAAACTGTATTTTTGTCGATTTTTATTGAATTTGAACTATATTTCAACGTTTTTTGATGGTTCTGAGCCACCAAACACACTTAAAGCATGCAGAATCGACTCAGAATAGGAAAAGGAGACGTTTAGGTCAATTTTATGCATTCTGGCGTTCGTAAATACAAGAAAACTGATAAAATTCTTCAGAAACGTCACTTTTGAAGTGTTTTCTTGTACTTTTAAGCCACTCAGATACCCTACGGGCTCGGAAAGTGCAACGAAACCATCAAATTTTAGCTAGAAACTGTATTTTTGTCGATTTTTATTGAATTTGAACTATATTTCAACGTTTTTTGATGGTTCTGAGCCACCAAACACACTTAAAGCATGCAGAATCGACTCAGAATAGGAAAAGGAGACGTTTAGGTCAATTTTATGCATTCTGGCGTTCGTAGATACAAGAAAACTGTTAAAATTCTTCAGAAACGTCACTTTTGAAGTGTTTTCTTGTACTTTTAAGCCACTCAGATACCCTACGGGCTCGGAAAGTGCAACGAAACCATCAAATTTTAGCTAGAAACTGTATTTTTGTCGATTTTTATTGAATTTGAACTATATTTCAACGTTTTTTGATGGTTCTGAGCCACCAAACACACTTAAAGCATGCAGAATCGACTCAGAATAGGAAAAGGAGACGTTTAGGTCAATTTTATGCATTCTGGCGTTCGTAGATACAAGAAAACTGTTAAAATTCTTCAGAAACGTCACTTTTGAAGTGGTTTCTTGTACTTTTAAGCCACTCAGATACCCTACGGGCTCGGAAAGTGCAACGAAACCATCAAATTTTAGCTAGAAACTGTATTTTTGTCGATTTTTATTGAATTTGAACTATATTTCAACGTTTTTTGATGGTTCTGAGCCACCAAACACACTTAAAGCATGCAGAATCGACTCAGAATAGGAAAAGGAGACGTTTAGGTCAATTTTATGCATTCTGGCGTTCGTAGATACAAGAAAACTGTTAAAATTCTTCAGAAACGTCACTTTTGAAGTGTTTTCTTGTACTTTTAAGCCACTCAGATACCCTACGGGCTCGGAAAGTGCAACGAAACCATCAAATTTTAGCTAGAAACTGTATTTTTGTCGATTTTTATTGAATTTGAACTATATTTCAACGTTTTTTGATGGTTCTGAGCCACCAAACACACTTAAAGCATGCAGAATCGACTCAGAATAGGAAAAGGAGACGTTTAGGTCAATTTTATGCATTCTGGCGTTCGTAGATACAAGAAAACTGTTAAAATTCTTCAGAAACGTCACTTTTGAAGTGTTTTCTTGTACTTTTAAGCCACTCAGATACCCTACGGGCTCGGAAAGTGCAACGAAACCATCAAATTTTAGCTAGAAACTGTATTTTTGTCGATTTTTATTGAATTTGAACTATATTTCAACGTTTTTTGATGGTTCTGAGCCACCAAACACACTTAAAGCATGCAGAATCGACTCAGAATAGGAAAAGGAGACGTTTAGGTCAATTTTATGCATTCTGGCGTTCGTAGATACAAGAAAACTGTTAAAATTCTTCAGAAACGTCACTTTTGAAGTGTTTTCTTGTACTTTTAAGCCACTCAGATACCCTACGGGCTCGGAAAGTGCAACGAAACCATCAAATTTTAGCTAGAAACTGTATTTTTGTCGATTTTTATTGAATTTGAACTATATTTCAACGTTTTTTGATGGTTCTGAGCCACCAAACACACTTAAAGCATGCAGAATCGACTCAGAATAGGAAAAGGAGACGTTTAGGTCAATTTTATGCATTCTGGCGTTCGTAGATACAAGAAAACTGTTAAAATTCTTCAGAAACGTCACTTTTGAAGTGTTTTCTTGTACTTTTAAGCCACTCAGATACCCTACGGGCTCGGAAAGTGCAACGAAACCATCAAATTTTAGCTAGAAACTGTATTTTTGTCGATTTTTATTGAATTTGAACTATATTTCAACGTTTTTTGATGGTTCTGAGCCACCAAACACACTTAAAGCATGCAGAATCGACTCAGAATAGGAAAAGGAGACGTTTAGGTCAATTTTATGCATTCTGGCGTTCGTAGATACAAGAAAACTGTTAAAATTCTTCAGAAACGTCACTTTTGAAGTGTTTTCTTGTACTTTTAAGCCACTCAGATACCCTATGGGCTCGGAAAGTGCAACGAAACCATCAAATTTTAGCTAGAAACTGTATTTTTGTCGATTTTTATTGAATTTGAACTATATTTCAACGTTTTTTGATGGTTCTGAGCCACCAAACACACTTAAAGCATGCAGAATCGACTCAGAATAGGAAAAGGAGACGTTTAGGTCAATTTTATGCATTCTGGCGTTCGTAGATACAAGAAAACTGTTAAAATTCTTCAGAAACGTCACTTTTGAAGTGTTTTCTTGTACTTTTAAGCCACTCAGATACCCTACGGGCTCGGAAAGTGCAACGAAACCATCAAATTTTAGCTAGAAACTGTATTTTTGTCGATTTTTATTGAATTTGAACTATATTTCAACGTTTTTTGATGGTTCTGAGCCACCAAACACACTTAAAGCATGCAGAATCGACTCAGAATAGGAAAAGGAGACGTTTAGGTCAATTTTATGCATTCTGGCGTTCGTAGATACAAGAAAACTGTTAAAATTCTTCAGAAACGTCACTTTTGAAGTGTTTTCTTGTACTTTTAAGCCACTCAGATAACCTACGGGCTCGGAAAGTGCAACGAAACCATCAAATTTTAGCTAGAAACTGTATTTTTGTCGATTTTTATTGAATTTGAACTATATTTCAACGTTTTTTGATGGTTCTGAGCCACCAAACACACTTAAAGCATGCAGAATCGACTCAGAATAGGAAAAGGAGACGTTTAGGTCAATTTTATGCATTCTGGCGTTCGTAGATACAAGAAAACTGTTAAAATTCTTCAGAAACGTCACTTTTGAAGCGTTTTCTTGTACTTTTAAGCCACTCAGATACCCTACGGGCTCGGAAAGTGCAACGAAACCATCAAATTTTAGCTAGAAACTGTATTTTTGTCGATTTTTATTGAATTTGAACTATATTTGAACTATATTTCAACGTTTTTTGATGGTTCTGAGCCACCAAACACACTTAAAGCATGCAGAATCGACTCAGAATAGGAAAAGGAGACGTTTAGGTCAATTTTATGCATTCTGGCGTTCGTAGATACAAGAAAACTGTTAAAATTCTTCAGAAACGTCACTTTTGAAGTGTTTTCTTGTACTTTTAAACCACTCAGATACCCTACGGGCTCGGAAAGTGCAACGAAACCATCAAATTTTAGCTAGAAACTGTATTTTTGTCGATTTTTATTGAATTTGAACTATATTTCAACGTTTTTTGATGGTTCTGAGCCACCAAACACACTTAAAGCATGCAGAATCGACTCAGAATAGGAAAAGGAGACGTTTAGGTCAATTTTATGCATTCTGGCGTTCGTAGATACAAGAAAACTGTTAAAATTCTTCAGAAACGTCACTTTTGAAGTGTTTTCTTGTACTTTTAAGCCACTCAGATACCCTACGGGCTCGGAAAGTGCAACGAAACCATCAAATTTTAGCTAGAAACTGTATTTTTGTCGATTTTTATTGAATTTGAACTATATTTCAACGTTTTTTGATGGTTCTGAGCCACCAAACACACTTAAAGCATGCAGAATCGACTCAGAATAGGCAAAGGAGACGTTTAGGTCAATTTTATGCATTCTGGCGTTCGTAGATACAAGAAAACTGTTAAAATTCTTCAGAAACGTCACTTTTGAAGTGTTTTCTTGTACTTTTAAGCCACTCAGATACCCTACGGGCTCGTAAAGTGCAACGAAACCATCAAATTTTAGCTAGAAACTGTATTTTTGTCGATTTTTATTGAATTTGAACTATATTTCAACGTTTTTTGATGGTTCTGAGCCACCAAACACACTTAAAGCATGCAGAATCGACTCAGAATAGGAAAAGGAGACGTTTAGGTCAATTTTATGCATTCTGGCGTTCGTAGATACAAGAAAACTGTTAAAATTCTTCAGAAACGTCACTTTTGAAGTGTTTTCTTGTACTTTTAAGCCACTCAGATACCCTACGGGCTCGGAAAGTGCAACGAAACCATCAAATTTTAGCTAGAAACTGTGTTTTTGTCGATTTTTATTGAATTTGAACTATATTTCAACGTTTTTTGATGGTTCTGAGCCACCAAACACACTTAAAGCATGCAGAATCGACTCAGAATAGGAAAAGGAGACGTTTAGGTCAATTTTATGCATTCTGGCGTTCGTAGATACAAGAAAACTGTTAAAATTCTTCAGAAACGTCACTTTTGAAGTGTTTTCTTGTACTTTTAAGCCACTCAGATACCCTACGGGCTCGGAAAGTGCAACGAAACCATCAAATTTTAGCTAGAAACTGTATTTTTGTCGATTTTTATTGAATTTGAACTATATTTCAACGTTTTTTGATGGTTCTGAGCCACCAAACACACTTAAAGCATGCAGAATCGACTCAGAATAGGAAAAGGAGACGTATAGGTCAATTTTATGCATTCTGGCGTTCGTAGATACAAGAAAACTGTTAAAATTCTTCAGAAACGTCACTTTTGAAGTGTTTTCTTGTACTTTTAAGCCACTCAGATACCCTACGGGCTCGGAAAGTGCAACGAAACCATCAAATTTTAGCTAGAAACTGTATTTTTGTCGATTTTTATTGAATTTGAACTATATTTCAACGTTTTTTGATGGTTCTGAGCCACCAAACACACTTAAAGCATGCAGAATCGACTCAGAATAGGAAAAGGAGACGTGTAGGTCAATTTTATGCATTCTGGCGTTCGTAGATACAAGAAAACTGTTAAAATTCTTCAGAAACGTCACTTTTGAAGTGTTTTCTTGTACTTTTAAGCCACTCAGATATCCTACGGGCTCGGAAAGTGCAACGAAACCATCAAATTTTAGCTAGAAACTGTATTTTTGTCGATTTTTATTGAATTTGAACTATATTTCAACGTTTTTTGATGGTTCTGAGCCACCAAACACACTTAAAGCATGCAGAATCGACTCAGAATAGGAAAAGGAGACGTTTAGGTCAATTTTATGCATTCTGGCGTTCGTAGATACAAGAAAACTGTTAAAATTCTTCAGAAATGTCACTTTTGAAGTGTTTTCTTGTACTTTTAAGCCACTCAGATACCCTACGGGCTCGGAAAGTGCAACGAAACCATCAAATTTTAGCTAGAAACTGTATTTTTGTCGATTTTTATTGAATTTGAACTATATTTCAACGTTTTTTGATGGTTCTGAGCCACCAAACACACTTAAAGCATGCAGAATCGACTCAGAATAGGAAAAGGAGACGTTTAGGTCAATTTTATGCATTCTGGCGTTCGTAGATACAAGAAAACTGTTAAAATTCTTCAGAAACGTCACTTTTGAAGTGTCTTCTTGTACTTTTAAGCCACTCAGATACCCGACGGGCTCGGAAAGTGCAACGAAACCATCAAATTTTAGCTAGAAACTGTATTTTTGTCGATTTTTATTGAATTTGAACTATATTTCAACGTTTTTTGATGGTTCTGAGCCACCAAACACACTTAAAGCATGCAGAATCGACTCAGAATAGGAAAAGGAGACGTTTAGGTCAATTTTATGCAGTCTGGCGTTCGTAGATACAAGAAAACTGTTAAAATTCTTCAGAAACGTCACTTTTGAAGTGTTTTCTTGTACTTTTAAGCCACTCAGATACCCTACGGGCTCGGAAAGTGCAACGAAACCATCAAATTTTAACTAGAAACTGTATTTTTGTCGATTTTTATTGAATTTGAACTATATTTCAACGTTTTTTGATGGTTCTGAGCCACCAAACACACTTAAAGCATGCAGAATCGACTCAGAATAGGAAAAGGAGACGTTTAGGTCAATTTTATGCATTCTGGCGTTCGTAGATACAAGAAAACTGTTAAAATTCTTCAGAAACGTCACTTTTGAAGTGTTTTCTTGTAATTTTAAGCCACTCAGATACCCTACGGGCTCGGAAAGTGCAACGAAACCATCAAATTTTAGCTAGAAACTGTATTTTTGTCGATTTTTATTGAATTTGAACTATATTTCAACGTTTTTTGATGGTTCTGAGCCACCAAACACACTTAAAGCATGCAGAATCGACTCAGAATAGGAAAAGGAGACGTTTAGGTCAATTTTATGCATTCTGGCGTTCGTAGATACAAGAAAACTGTTAAAATTCTTCAGAAACGTCACTTTTGAAGTGTTTTCTTGTACTTTTAAGCCACTCAGATACCCTACGGGCTCGGAAAGTGCAACGAAACCATCAAATTTTAGCTAGAAACTGTATTTTTGTCGATTTTTATTGAATTTGAACTATATTTCAACGTTTTTTGATGGTTCTGAGCCACCAAACACACTTAAAGCATGCAGAATCGACTCAGAATAGGAAAAGGAGACGTTTAGGTCAATTTTATGCATTCTGGCGTTCGTAGATACAAGAAAACTGTTAAAATTCTTCAGAAACGTCACTTTTGAAGTGTTTTCTTGTACTTTTAAGCCACTCAGATACCCTACGGGCTCGGAAAGTGCAACGAAACCATCAAATTTTAGCTAGAAACTGTATTTTTGTCGATTTTTATTGAATTTGAACTATATTTCAACGTTTTTTGATTGTTCTGAGCCACCAAACACACTTAAAGCATTCAGAATCGACCCAGAATAGGAAAAGGAGACGTTTAGGTCAATTTTATGCATTCTGGCGTTCGTAGATACAAGAAAACTGTTAAAATTCTTCAGAAACGTCACTTTTGAAGTGTTTTCTTGTACTTTTAAGCCACTCAGATACCCCACGGGCTCGGAAAGTGCAACGAAACCATCAAATTTTAGCTAGAAACTGTATTTTTGTCGATTTTTATTGAATTTGAACTATATTTCAACGTTTTTTGATGGTTCTGAGCCACCAAACACACTTAAAGCATGCAGAATCGACTCAGAATAGGAAAAGGAGACGTTTAGGTCAATTTTATGCATTCTGGCGTTCGTAGATACAAGAAAACTGTTAAAATTCTTCAGAAACGTCACTTTTGAAGTGTTTTCTTGTACTTTTAAGCCACTCAGATACCCTACGGGCTCGGAAAGTGCAACGAAACCATCAAATTTTAGCTAGAAACTGTATTTTTGTCGATTTTTATTGAATTTGAACTATATTTCAACGTTTTTTGATGGTTCTGAGCCACCAAACACACTTAAAGCATGCAGAATCGACTCAGAATAGGAAAAGGAGACGTTTAGGTCAATTTTATGCATTCTGGCGTTCGTAGATACAAGAAAACTGTTAAAATTCTTCAGAAACGTCACTTTTGAAGTGTTTTCTTGTACTTTTAAGCCACTCAGATACCCTACGGGCTCGGAAAGTGCAACGAAACCATCAAATTTTAGCTAGAAACTGTATTTTTGTCGATTTTTATTGAATTTGAACTATATTTCAAAGTTTTTTGATGGTTCTGAGCCACCAAACACACTTAAAGCATGCAGAATCGACTCAGAATAGGAAAAGGAGACGTTTAGGTCAATTTTATGCATTCTGGCGTTCGTAGATACAAGAAAACTGTTAAAATTCTTCAGAAACGTCACTTTTGAAGTGTTTTCTTGTACTTTTAAGCCACTCAGATACCCTACGGGCTCGGAAAGTGCAACGAAACCATCAAATTTTAGCTAGAAACTGTATTTTTGTCGATTTTTATTGAATTTGAACAATATTTCAACGTTTTTTGATGGTTCTGAGCCACCAAACACACTTAAAGCATGCAGAATCGACTCAGAATAGGAAAAGGAGACGTTTAGGTCAATTTTATGCATTCTGGCGTTCGTAGATACAAGAAAACTGTTAAAATTCTTCAGAAACGTCACTTTTGAAGTGTTTTCTTGTACTTTTAAGCCACTCAGATACCCTACGGGCTCGGAAAGTGCAACGAAACCATCAAATTTTAGCTAGAAACTGTATTTTTGTCGATTTTTATTGAATTTGAACTATATTTCAACGTTTTTTGATGGTTCTGAGCCACCAAACACACTTAAAGCATTCAGAATCGACCCAGAATAGGAGACGTTTAGGTCAATTTTATGCATTCTGGCGTTCGTAGATACAAGAAAACTGTTAAAATTCTTCAGAAACGTCACTTTTGAAGTGTTTTCTTGTACTTTTAAGCCACTCAGATACCCTACGGGCTCGGAAAGTGCAACGAAACCATCAAATTTTAGCTAGAAACTGTATTTTTGTCGATTTTTATTGAATTTGAACTATATTTCAACGTTTTTTGATGGTTCTGAGCCACCAAACACACTTAAAGCATGCAGAATCGACTCAGAATAGGAAAAGGAGACGTTTAGGTCAATTTTATGCATTCTGGCGTTCGTAGATACAAGAAAACTGTTAAAATTCTTCAGAAACGTCACTTTTGAAGTGTTTTCTTGTACTTTTAAGCCACTCAGATACCCTACGGGCTCGGAAAGTGCAACGAAACCATCAAATTTTAGCTAGAAACTGTATTTTTGTCGATTTTTATTGAATTTGAACTATATTTCAACGTTTTTTGATGGTTCTGAGCCACCAAACACACTTAAAGCATGCAGAATCGACTCAGAATAGGAAAAGGAGACGTTTAGGTCAATTTTATGCATTCTGGCGTTCGTAGATACAAGAAAACTGTTAAAATTCTTCAGAAACGTCACTTTTGAAGTGTTTTCTTGTACTTTTAAGCCACTCAGATACCCTACGGGCTCGGAAAGTGCAACGAAACCATCAAATTTTAGCTAGAAACTGTATTTTTGTCGATTTTTATTGAATTTGAACTATATTTCAAAGTTTTTTGATGGTTCTGAGCCACCAAACACACTTAAAGCATGCAGAATCGACTCAGAATAGGAAAAGGAGACGTTTAGGTCAATTTTATGCATTCTGGCGTTCGTAGATACAAGAAAACTGTTAAAATTCTTCAGAAACGTCACTTTTGAAGTGTTTTCTTGTACTTTTAAGCCACTCAGATACCCTACGGGCTCGGAAAGTGCAACGAAACCATCAAATTTTAGCTAGAAACTGTATTTTTGTCGATTTTTATTGAATTTGAACTATATTTCAACGTTTTTTGATGGTTCTGAGCCACCAAACACTTAAAGCATGCAGAATCGACTCAGAATAGGAAAAGGAGACGTTTAGGTCAATTTTATGCATTCTGGCGTTCGTAGATACAAGAAAACTGTTAAAATTCTTCAGAAACGTCACTTTTGAAGTGTTTTCTTGTACTTTTAAGCCACTCAGATACCCTACGGGCTCGGAAAGTGCAACGAAACCATCAAATTTTAGCTAGAAACTGTATTTTTGTCGATTTTTATTGAATTTGAACTATATTTCAACGTTTTTTGATGGTTCTGAGCCACCAAACACACTTAAAGCATGCAGAATCGACCCAGAATAGGAAAAGGAGACGTTTAGGTCAATTGTATGCATTCTGGCGTTCGTAGATACAAGAAAACTGTTAAAATTCTTCAGAAACGTCACTTTTGAAGTGTTTTCTTGTACTTTTAAGCCACTCAGATACCCTACGGGCTCGGAAAGTGCAACGAAACCATCAAATTTTAGCTAGAAACTGTATTTTTGTCGATTTTTATTGAATTTGAACTATATTTCAACGTTTTTTGATGGTTCTGAGCCACCAAACACACTTAAAGCATGCAGAATCGACTCAGAATAGGAAAAGGAGACGTTTAGGTCAATTTTATGCATTCTGGCGTTCGTAGATATAAGAAAACTGTTAAAATTCTTCAGAAACGTCACTTTTGAAGTGTTTTCTTGTACTTTTAAGCCACTCAGATACCCTACGGGCTCGGAAAGTGCAACGAAACCATCAAATTTTAGCTAGAAACTGTATTTTTGTCGATTTTTATTGAATTTGAACTATATTTCAACGTTTTTTGATGGTTCTGAGCCACCAAACACACTTAAAGCATGCAGAATCGACTCAGAATAGGAAAAGGAGACGTTTAGGTCAATTTAATGCATTCTGGCGTTCGTAGATACAAGAAAACTGTTAAAATTCTTCAGAAACGTCACTTTTGAAGTGTTTTCTTGTACTTTTAAGCCACTCAGATACCCTACGGGCTCGGAAAGTGCAACGAAACCATCAAATTTTAGCTAGAAACTGTATTCTTGTCGATTTTTATTGAATTTGAACTATATTTCAAAGTTTTTTGATGGTTCTGAGCCACCAAACACACTTAAAGCATGCAGAATCGACTCAGAATAGGAAAAGGAGACGTTTAGGTCAATTTTATGCATTCTGGCGTTCGTAGATACAAGAAAACTGTTAAAATTCTTCAGAAACGTCACTTTTGAAGTGTTTTCTTGTACTTTTAAGCCACTCAGATACCCTACGGGCTCGGAAAGTGCAACGAAACCATCAAATTTTAGCTAGAAACTGTATTTTTGTCGATTTTTATTGAATTTGAACTATATTTCAACGTTTTTTGATGGTTCTGAGCCACCAAACACTTAAAGCATGCAGAATCGACTCAGAATAGGAAAAGGAGACGTTTAGGTCAATTTTATGCATTCTGGCGTTCGTAGATACAAGAAAACTGTTAAAATTCTTCAGAAACGTCACTTTTGAAGTGTTTTCTTGTACTTTTAAGCCACTCAGATACCCTACGGGCTCGGAAAGTGCAACGAAACCATCAAATTTTAGCTAGAAACTGTATTTTTGTCGATTTTTATTGAATTTGAACTATATTTCAACGTTTTTTGATGGTTCTGAGCCACCAAACACACTTAAAGCATGCA
This sequence comes from Zophobas morio, assembly GCF_036711695.1. Classification (NCBI taxonomy): domain Eukaryota; kingdom Metazoa; phylum Arthropoda; class Insecta; order Coleoptera; family Tenebrionidae; genus Zophobas; species Zophobas morio. The sequence continues at coordinate 98,238 of NW_026972573.1, forward strand.
GAATCGACTCAGAATAGGAAAAGGAGAAGTTTAGGTCAATTTTATGCATTCTGGCGTTCGTAGATACAAGAAAACTGTTAAAATTCTTCAGAAACGTCACTTTTGAAGTGTTTTCTTGTACTTTTAAGCCACTCAGATACCCTACGGGCTCGGAAAGTGCAACGAAACCATCAAATTTTAGCTAGAAACTGTATTTTTGTCGATTTTTATTGAATTTGAACTATATTTCAACGTTTTTTGATGGTTCTGAGCCACCAAACACACTTAAAGCATGCAGAATCGACTCAGAATAGGAAAAGGAGACGTTTAGGTCAATTTTATGCATTCTGGCGTTCGTAGATACAAGAAAACTGGTAAAATTCTTCAGAAACGTCACTTTTGAAGTGTTTTCTTGTACTTTTAAGCCACTCAGATACCCTACGGGCTCGGAAAGTGCAACGAAACCATCAAATTTTAGCTAGAAACTGTATTTTTGTCGATTTTTATTGAATTTGAACTATATTTCAAAGTTTTTTGATGGTTCTGAGCCACCAAACACACTTAAAGCATGCAGAATCGACTCAGAATAGGAAAAGGAGACGTTTAGGTCAATTTTATGCATTCTGGCGTTCGTAGATACAAGAAAACTGTTAAAATTCTTCAGAAACGTCACTTTTGAAGTGTTTTCTTGTACTTTTAAGCCACTCAGATACCCTACGGGCTCGGAAAGTGCAACGAAACCATCAAATTTTAGCTAGAAACTGTATTTTTGTCGATTTTTATTGAATTTGAACTATATTTCAACGTTTTTTGATGGTTCTGAGCCACCAAACACTTAAAGCATGCAGAATCGACTCAGAATAGGAAAAGGAGACGTTTAGGTCAATTTTATGCATTCTGGCGTTCGTAGATACAAGAAAACTGTTAAAATTCTTCAGAAACGTCACTTTTGAAGTGTTTTCTTGTACTTTTAAGCCACTCAGATACCCTACGGGCTCGGAAAGTGCAACGAAACCATCAAATTTTAGCTAGAAACTGTATTTTTGTCGATTTTTATTGAATTTGAACTATATTTCAACGTTTTTTGATGGTTCTGAGCCACCAAACACACTTAAAGCATGCAGAATCGACTCAGAATAGGAAAAGGAGACGTTTAGGTCAATTTTATGCATTCTGGCGTTCGTAGATACAAGAAAACTGTTAAAATTCTTCAGAAACGTCACTTTTGAAGTGTTTTCTTGTACTTTTAAGCCACTCAGATACCCTACGGGCTCGGAAAGTGCAACGAAACCATCAAATTTTAGCTAGAAACTGTATTTTTGTCGATTTTTATTGAATTTGAACTATATTTCAACGTTTTTTGATGGTTCTGAGCCACCAAACACACTTAAAGCATGCAGAATCGACTCAGAATAGGAAAAGGAGACGTTTAGGTCAATTTTATGCATTCTGGCGTTCGTAGATACAAGAAAACTGTTAAAATTCTTCAGAAACGTCACTTTTGAAGTGTTTTCTTGTACTCTTAAGCCACTCAGATACCCTACGGGCTCGGAAAGTGCAACGAAACCATCAAATTTTAGCTAGAAACTGTATTTTTGTCGATTTTTATTGAATTTGAACTATATTTCAACGTTTTTTGATGGTTCTGAGCCACCAAACACACTTAAAGCATGCAGAATCGACTCAGAATAGGAAAAGGAGACGTTTAGGTCAATTTTATGCATTCTGGCGTTCGTAGATACAAGAAAACTGTTAAAATTCTTCAGAAACGTCACTTTTGAAGTGTTTTCTTGTACTTTTAAGCCACTCAGATACCCTACGGGCTCGGAAAGTGCAACGAAACCATCAAATTTTAGCTAGAAACTGTATTTTTGTCGATTTTTATTGAATTTGAACTATATTTCAACGTTTTTTGATGGTTCTGAGCCACCAAACACACTTAAAGCATGCAGAATCGACTCAGAATAGGAAAAGGAGACGTTTAGGTCAATTTTATGCATTCTGGCGTTCGTAGATACAAGAAAACTGTTAAAATTCTTCAGAAACGTCACTTTTGAAGTGTTTTCTTGTACTTTTAAGCCACTCAGATACCCTACGGGCTCGGAAAGTGCAACGAAACCATCAAATTTTAGCTAGAAACTGTATTTTTGTCGATTTTTATTGAATTTGAACTATATTTCAACGTTTTTTGATGGTTCTGAGCCACCAAACACACTTAAAGCATGCAGAATCGACTCAGAATAGGAAAAGGAGACGTTTAGGTCAATTTTATGCATTCTGGCGTTCGTAGATACAAGAAAACTGTTAAAATTCTTCAGAAACGTCACTTTTGAAGTGTTTTCTTGTACTTTTAAGCCACTCAGATACCCTACGGGCTCGGAAAGTGCAACGAAACCATCAAATTTTAGCTAGAAACTGTATTTTTGTCGATTTTTATTGAATTTGAACTATATTTCAACGTTTTTTGATGGTTCTGAGCCACCAAACACACTTAAAGCATGCAGAATCGACTCAGAATAGGAAAAGGAGACGTTTAGGTCAATTTTATGCATTCTGGCGTTCGTAGATACAAGAAAACTGTTAAAATTCTTCAGAAACGTCACTTTTGAAGTGTTTTCTTGTACTTTTAAGCCACTCAGATACCCTACGGGCTCGGAAAGTGCAACGAAACCATCAAATTTTAGCTAGAAACTGTATTTTTGTCGATTTTTATTGAATTTGAACTATATTTCAACGTTTTTTGATGGTTCTGAGCCACCAAACACACTTAAAGCATGCAGAATCGACTCAGAATAGGAAAAGGAGACGTTTAGGTCAATTTTATGCATTCTGGCGTTCGTAGATACAAGAAAACTGTTAAAATTCTTCAGAAACGTCACTTTTGAAGTGTTTTCTTGTACTTTTAAGCCACTCAGATACCCTACGGGCTCGGAAAGTGCAACGAAACCATCAAATTTTAGCTAGAAACTGTATTTTTGTCGATTTTTATTGAATTTGAACTATATTTCAACGTTTTTTGATGGTTCTGAGCCACCAAACACACTTAAAGCATGCAGAATCGACTCAGAATAGGAAAAGGAGACGTTTAGGTCAATTTTATGCATTCTGGCGTTCGTAGATACAAGAAAACTGTTAAAATTCTTCAGAAACGTCACTTTTGAAGTGTTTTCTTGTACTTTTAAGCCACTCAGATACCCTACGGGCTCGGAAAGTGCAACGAAACCATCAAATTTTAGCTAGAAACTGTATTTTTGTCGATTTTTATTGAATTTGAACTATATTTCAACGTTTTTTGATGGTTCTGAGCCACCAAACACACTTAAAGCATGCAGAATCGACTCAGAATAGGAAAAGGAGACGTTTAGGTCAATTTTATGCATTCTGGCGTTCGTAGATACAAGAAAACTGTTAAAATTCTTCAGAAACGTCACTTTTGAAGTGTTTTCTTGTACTTTTAAGCCACTCAGATACCCTACGGGCTCGGAAAGTGCAACGAAACCATCAAATTTTAGCTAGAAACTGTATTTTTGTCGATTTTTATTGAATTTGAACTATATTTCAACGTTTTTTGATGGTTCTGAGCCACCAAACACACTTAAAGCATGCAGAATCGACTCAGAATAGGAAAAGGAGACGTTTAGGTCAATTTTATGCATTCTGGCGTTCGTAGATACAAGAAAACTGTTAAAATTCTTCAGAAACGTCACTTTTGAAGTGTTTTCTTGTACTTTTAAGCCACTCAGATACCCTACGGGCTCGGAAAGTGCAACGAAACCATCAAATTTTAGCTAGAAACTGTATTTTTGTCGATTTTTATTGAATTTGAACTATATTTCAACGTTTTTTGATGGTTCTGAGCCACCAAACACACTTAAAGCATGCAGAATCGACTCAGAATAGGAAAAGGAGACGTTTAGGTCAATTTTATGCATTCTGGCGTTCGTAGATACAAGAAAACTGTTAAAATTCTTCAGAAACGTCACTTTTGAAGTGTTTTCTTGTACTTTTAAGCCACTCAGATACCCTACGGGCTCGGAAAGTGCAACGAAACCATCAAATTTTAGCTAGAAACTGTATTTTTGTCGATTTTTATTGAATTTGAACTATATTTCAACGTTTTTTGATGGTTCTGAGCCACCAAACACACTTAAAGCATGCAGAATCGACTCAGAATAGGAAAAGGAGACGTTTAGGTCAATTTTATGCATTCTGGCGTTCGTAGATACAAGAAAACTGTTAAAATTCTTCAGAAACGTCACTTTTGAAGTGTTTTCTTGTACTTTTAAGCCACTCAGATACCCTACGGGCTCGGAAAGTGCAACGAAACCATCAAATTTTAGCTAGAAACTGTATTTTTGTCGATTTTTATTGAATTTGAACTATATTTCAAAGTTTTTTGATGGTTCTGAGCCACCAAACACACTTAAAGCATGCAGAATCGACTCAGAATAGGAAAAGGAGACGTTTAGGTCAATTTTATGCATTCTGGCGTTCGTAGATACAAGAAAACTGTTAAAATTCTTCAGAAACGTCACTTTTGAAGTGTTTTCTTGTACTTTTAAGCCACTCAGATACCCTACGGGCTCGGAAAGTGCAACGAAACCATCAAATTTTAGCTAGAAACTGTATTTTTGTCGATTTTTATTGAATTTGAACTATATTTCAACGTTTTTTGATGGTTCTGAGCCACCAAACACTTAAAGCATGCAGAATCGACTCAGAATAGGAAAAGGAGACGTTTAGGTCAATTTTATGCTTTCTGGCGTTCGTAGATACAAGAAAACTGTTAAAATTCTTCAGAAACGTCACTTTTGAAGTGTTTTCTTGTACTTTTAAGCCACTCAGATACCCTACGGGCTCGGAAAGTGCAACGAAACCATCAAATTTTAGCTAGAAACTGTATTTTTGCCGATTTTTATTGAATTTGAACTATATTTCAACGTTTTTTGATGGTTCTGAGCCACCAAACACACTTAAAGCATGCAGAATCGACTCAGAATAGGAAAAGGAGACGTTTAGGTCAATTTTATGCATTCTGGCGTTCGTAGATACAAGAAAACTGTTAAAATTCTTCAGAAACGTCACTTTTGAAGTGTTTTCTTGTACTTTTAAGCCACTCAGATACCCTACGGGCTCGGAAATTGCAACGAAACCATCAAATTTTAGCTAGAAACTGTATTTTTGTCGATTTTTATTGAATTTGAACTATATTTCAACGTTTTTTGATGGTTCTGAGCCACCAAACACACTTAAAGCATGCAGAATCGACTCAGAATAGGAAAAGGAGACGTTTAGGTCAATTTTATGCATTCTGGCGTTCGTAGATACAAGAAAACTGTTAAAATTCTTCAGAAACGTCACTTTTGAAGTGTTTTCTTGTACTTTTAAGCCACTCAGATACCCTACGGGCTCGGAAAGTGCAACGAAACCATCAAATTTTAGCTAGAAACTGTATTTTTGTCGATTTTTATTGAATTTGAACTATATTTCAACGTTTTTTGATGGTTCTGAGCCACCAAACACACTTAAAGCATGCAGAATCGACTCAGAATAGGAAAAGGAGACGTTTAGGTCAATTTTATGCATTCTGGCGTTCGTAGATACAAGAAAACTGTTAAAATTCTTCAGAAACGTCACTTTTCAAGTGTTTTCTTGTACTTTTAAGCCACTCAGATACCCTACGGGCTCGGAAAGTGCAACGAAACCATCAAATTTTAGCTAGAAACTGTATTTTTGTCGATTTTTATTGAATTTGAACTATATTTCAACGTTTTTTGATGGTTCTGAGCCACCAAACACACTTAAAGCATGCAGAATCGACTCAGAATAGGAAAAGGAGACGTTTAGGTCAATTTTATGCATTCTGGCGTTCGTAGATACAAGAAAACTGTTAAAATTCTTCAGAAACGTCACTTTTGAAGTGTTTTCTTGTACTTTTAAGCCACTCAGATACCCTACGGGCTCGGAAAGTGCAACTAAACCATCAAATTTTAGCTAGAAACTGTATTTTTGTCGATTTTTATTGAATTTGAACTATATTTCAACGTTTTTTGATGGTTCTGAGCCACCAAACACACTTAAAGCATGCAGAATCGACTCAGAATAGGAAAAGGAGACGTTTAGGTCAATTTTATGCATTCTGGCGTTCGTAGATACAAGAAAACTGTTAAAATTCTTCAGAAACGTCACTTTTGAAGTGTTTTCTTGTACTTTTAAGCCACTCAGATACCCTACGGGGTCGGAAAGTGCAACGAAACCATCAAATTTTAGCTAGAAACTGTATTTTTGTCGATTTTTATTGAATTTGAACTATATTTCAACGTTTTTTGATGGTTCTGAGCCACCAAACACACTTAAAGCATGCAGAATCGACTCAGAATAGGAAAAGGAGACGTTTAGGTCAATTTTATGCATTCTGGCGTTCGTAGATACAAGAAAACTGTTAAAATTCTTCAGAAACGTCACTTTTGAAGTGTTTTCTTGTACTTTTAAGCCACTCAGATACCCTACGGGCTCGGAAAGTGCAACGAAACCATCAAATTTTAGCTAGAAACTGTATTTTTGTCGATTTTTATTGAATTTGAACTATATTTCAACGTTTTTTGATGGTTCTGAGCCACCAAACACACTTAAAGCATGCAGAATCGACTCAGAATAGGAAAAGGAGACGTTTAGGTCAATTTTATGCATTCTGGCGTTCGTAGATACAAGAAAACTGTTAAAATTCTTCAGAAACGTCACTTTTGAAGTGTTTTCTTGTACTTTTAAGCCACTCAGATACCCAACGGGCTCGGAAAGTGCAACGAAACCATCAAATTTTAGCTAGAAACTGTATTTTTGTCGATTTTTATTGAATTTGAACTATATTTCAACGTTTTTTGATGGTTCTGAGCCACCAAACACACTTAAAGCATGCAGAATCGACTCAGAATAGGAAAAGGAGACGTTTAGGTCAATTTTATGCATTCTGCCGTTCGTAGATACAAGAAAACTGTTAAAATTCTTCAGAAACGTCACTTTTGAAGTGTTTTCTTGTACTTTTAAGCCACTCAGATACCCTACGGGCTCGGAAAGTGCAACGAAACCATCAAATTTTAGCTAGAAACTGTATTTTTGTCGATTTTTATTGAATTTGAACTAGATTTCAAAGTTTTTTGATGGTTCTGAGCCACCAAACACACTTAAAGCATGCAGAATCGACTCAGAATAGGAAAAGGAGACGTTTAGGTCAATTTTATGCATTCTGGCGTTCGTAGATACAAGAAAACTGTTAAAATTCTTCAGAAACGTCACTTTTGAAGTGTTTTCTTGTACTTTTAAGCCACTCAGATACCCGACGGGCTCGGAAAGTGCAACGAAACCATCAAATTTTAGCTAGAAACTGTATTTTTGTCGATTTTTATTGAATTTGAACTATATTTCAACGTTTTTTGATGGTTCTGAGCCACCAAACACACTTAAAGCATGCAGAATCGACTCAGAATAGGAAAAGGAGACGTTTAGGTCAATTTTATGCATTCTGGCGTTCGTAGATACAAGAAAACTGTTAAAATTCTTCAGAAACGTCACTTTTGAAGTGTTTTCTTGTACTTTTAAGCCACTCAGATACCCTACGGGCTCGGAAAGTGCAACGAAACCATCAAATTTTAGCTAGAAACTTTATTTTTGTCGATTTTTATTGAATTTGAACTATATTTCAACGTTTTTTGATGATTCTGAGCCACCAAACACACTTAAAGCATGCAGAATCGACTCAGAATAGGAAAAGGAGACGTTTAGGTCAATTTTATGCATTCTGGCGTTCGTAGATACAAGAAAACTGTTAAAATTCTTCAGAAACGTCACTTTTGAAGTGTTTTCTTGTACTTTTAAGCCACTCAGATACCCTACGGGCTCGGAAAGTGCAACGAAACCATCAAATTTTAGCTAGAAACTGTATTTTTGTCGATTTTTATTGAATTTGAACTATATTTCAACGTTTTTTGATGGTTCTGAGCCACCAAACACACTTAAAGCATGCAGAATCGACTCAGAATAGGAAAAGGAGACGTTTAGGTCAATTTTATGCATTCTGGCGTTCGTAGATACAAGAAAACTGATAAAATTCTTCAGAAACGTCACTTTTGAAGTGTTTTCTTGTACTTTTAAGCCACTCAGATAACCTACGGGCTCGGAAAGTGCAACGAAACCATCAAATTTTAGCTAGAAACTGTATTTTTGTCGATTTTTATTGAATTTGAACTATATTTCAACGTTTTTTGATGGTTCTGAGCCACCAAACACACTTAAAGCATGCAGAATCGACTCAGAATAGGAAAAGGAGACGTTTAGGTCATTTTTATGCATTCTGGCGTTCGTAGATACAAGAAAACTGTTAAAATTCTTCAGAAACGTCACTTTTGAAGTGTTTTCTTGTACTTTTAAGCCACTCAGATACCCTACGGGCTCGGAAAGTGCAACGAAACCATCAAATTTTAGCTAGAAACTGTATTTTTGTCGATTTTTATTGAATTTGAACTATATTTCAACGTTTTTTGATGGTTCTGAGCCACCAAACACACTTAAAGCATGCAGAATCGACTCAGAATAGGAAAAGGAGACGTTTAGGTCGATTTTATGCATTCTGGCGTTCGTAGATACAAGAAAACTGTTAAAATTCTTCAGAAACGTCACTTTTGAAGTGTTTTCTTGTACTTTTAAGCCACTCAGATACCCTACGGGCTCGGAAAGTGCAACGAAACCATCAAATTTTAGCTAGAAACTGTATTTTTGTCGATTTTTATTGAATTTGAACTATATTTCAACGTTTTTTGATGGTTCTGAGCCACCAAACACACTTAAAGCATGCAGAATCGACTCAGAATAGGAAAAGGAGACGTTTAGGTCAATTTTATGCATTCTGGCGTTCGTAGATACAAGAAAACTGTTAAAATTCTTCAGAAACGTCACTTTTGAAGTGTTTTCTTGTACTTTTAAGCCACTCAGATACCCTATGGGCTCGGAAAGTGCAACGAAACCATCAAATTTTAGCTAGAAACTGTATTTTTGTCGATTTTTATTGAATTTGAACTATATTTCAACGTTTTTTGATGGTTCTGAGCCACCAAACACACTTAAAGCATGCAGAATCGACTCAGAATAGGAAAAGGAGACGTTTAGGTCAATTTTATGCATTCTGGCGTTCGTAGATACAAGAAAACTGTTAAAATTCTTCAGAAACGTCACTTTTGAAGTGTTTTCTTGTACTTTTAAGCCACTCAGATACCCAACGGGCTCGGAAAGTGCAACGAAACGATCAAATTTTAGCTAGAAACTGTATTTTTGTCTATTTTTATTGAATTTGAACTATATTTCAACGTTTTTTGATGGTTCTGAGCCACCAAACACACTTAAAGCATGCAGAATCGACTCAGAATAGGAAAAGGAGACGTTTAGGTCAATTTTATGCATTCTGGCGTTCGTAGATACAAGAAAACTGTTAAAATTCTTCAGAAACGTCACTTTTGAAGTGTTTTCTTGTACTTTTAAGCCACTCAGATACCCTACGGGCTCGGAAAGTGCAACGAAACCATCAAATTTTAGCTAGAAACTGTATTTTTGTCGATTTTTATTGAATTTGAACTATATTTCAACGTTTGGTTCTGAGCCACCAAACACACTTAAAGCATGCAGAATCGACTCAGAATAGGAAAAGGAGACGTTTAGGTCATTTTTATGCATTCTGGCGTTCGTAGATACAAGAAAACTGTTAAAATTCTTCAGAAACGTCACTTTTGAAGTGTTTTCTTGTACTTTTAAGCCACTCAGATACCCTACGGGCTCGGAAAGTGCAACGAAACCATCAAATTTTAGCTAGAAACTGTATTTTTGTCGATTTTTATTGAATTTGAACTATATTTCAACGTTTTTTGATGGTTCTGAGCCACCAAACACACTTAAAGCATGCAGAATCGACTCAGAATAGGAAAAGGAGACGTTTAGGTCAAATTTATGCATTCTGGCGTTCGTAGATACAAGAAAACTGTTAAAATTCTTCAGAAACGTCACTTTTGAAGTGTTTTCTTGTACTTTTAAGCCACTCAGATACCCTACGGGCTCGGAAAGTGCAACGAAACCATCAAATTTTAGCTAGAAACTGTATTTTTGTCGATTTTTATTGAATTTGAACTATATTTCAACGTTTTTTGATGGTTCTGAGCCACCAAACACACTTAAAGCATGCAGAATCGACTCAGAATAGGAAAAGGAGACGTTTAGGTCAATTTTATGCATTCTGGCGTTCGTAGATACAAGAAAACTGTTAAAATTCTTCAGAAACGTCACTTTTGAAGTGTTTTCTTGTACTTTTAAGCCACTCAGATACCCTATGGGCTCGGAAAGTGCAACGAAACCATCAAATTTTAGCTAGAAACTGTATTTTTGTCGATTTTTATTGAATTTGAACTATATTTCAACGTTTTTTGATGGTTCTGAGCCACCAAACACACTTAAAGCATGCAGAATCGACTCAGAATAGGAAAAGGAGACGTTTAGGTCAATTTTATGCATTCTGGCTTTCGTAGATACAAGAAAACTGTTAAAATTCTTCAGAAACGTCACTTTTGAAGTGTTTTCTTGTACTTTTAAGCCACTCAGATACCCAACGGGCTCGGAAAGTGCAACGAAACCATCAAATTTTAGCTAGAAACTGTATTTTTGTCTATTTTTATTGAATTTGAACTATATTTCAACGTTTTTTGATGGTTCTGAGCCACCAAACACACTTAAAGCATGCAGAATCGACTCAGAATAGGAAAAGGAGACGTTTGGGTCAATTTTATGCATTCTGGCGTTCGTAGATACAAGAAAACTGTTAAAATTCTTCAGAAACGTCACTTTTGAAGTGTTTTCTTGTACTTTTAAGCCACTCAGATACCCTACGGGCTCGGAAAGTGCAACGAAACCATCAAATTTTAGCTAGAAACTGTATTTTTGTCGATTTTTATTGAATTTGAACTATATTTCAACGTTTTTTGATGGTTCTGAGCCACCAAACACACTTAAAGCATGGCGAATCGACTCAGAATAGGAAAAGGAGACGTTTAGGTCAATTTTATGCATTCTGGCGTTCGTAGATACAAGAAAACTGTTAAAATTCTTCAGAAACGTCACTTTTGAAGTGTTTTCTTGTACTTTTAAGCCACTCAGATACCCCACGGGCTCGGAAAGTGCAACGAAACCATCAAATTTTAGCTAGAAACTGTATTTTTGTCGATTTTTATTGAATTTGAACTATATTTCAACGTTTTTTGATGGTTCTGAGCCACCAAACACACTTAAAGCATGCAGAATCGACTCAGAATAGGAAAAGGAGACGTTTAGGTCAATTTTATGCATTCTGGCGTTCGTAGATACAAGAAAACTGTTAAAATTCTTCAGAAACGTCACTTTTGAAGTGTTTTCTTGTACTTTTAAGCCACTCAGATACCCTACGGGCTCGGAAAGTGCAACGAAACCATCAAATTTTAGCTAGAAACTGTATTTTTGTCAATTTTTATTGAATTTGAACTATATTTCAACGTTTTTTGATGGTTCTGAGCCACCAAACACACTTAAAGCATGCAGAATCGACTCAGAATAGGAAAAGGAGACGTTTAGGTCAATTTTATGCATTCTGGCGTTCGTAGATACAAGAAAACTGTTAAAATTCTTCAGAAACGTCACTTTTGAAGTGTTTTCTTGTACTTTTAAGCCACTCAGATACCGTACGGGCTCGGAAAGTGCAACGAAACCATCAAATTTTAGCTAGAAACTGTATTTTTGTCGATTTTTATTGAATTTGAACTATATTTCAACGTTTTTTGATGGTTCTGAGCCACCAAACACACTTAAAGCATAAGCATGCAGAATCGACTCAGAATAGGAAAAGGAGACGTTTAGGTCAATTTTATGCATTCTGGCGTTCGTAGATACAAGAAAACTGTTAAAATTCTTCAGAAACGTCACTTTTGAAGTGTTTTCTTGTACCTTTAAGCCACTCAGATACCCTACGGGCTCGGAAAGTGCAACGAAACCATCAAATTTTAGCTAGAAACTGTATTTTTGTCGATTTTTATTGAATTTGAACTATATTTCAACGTTTTTTGATGGTTCTGAGCCACCAAACACACTTAAAGCATGCAGAATCGACTCAGAATAGGAAAAGGAGACGTTTAGGTCAATTTTATGCATTCTGGCGTTCGTAGATACAAGAAAACTGTTAAAATTCTTCAGAAACGTCACTTTTGAAGTGTTTTCTTGTACTTTTAAGCCACTCAGATACCCTGCGGGCTCGGAAAGTGCAACGAAACCATCAAATTTTACCTAGAAACTGTATTTTTGTCGATTTTTATTGAATTTGAACTATATTTCAACGTTTTTTGATGGTTCTGAGCCACCAAACACACTTAAAGCATGCAGAATCGACTCAGAATAGGAAAAGGAGACGTTTAGGTCAATTTTATGCATTCTGGCGTTCGTAGATACAAGAAAACTGTTAAAATTCTTCAGAAACGTCACTTTTGAAGTGTTTTCTTGTACTTTTAAGCCGCTCAGATACCCAACGGGCTCGGAAAGTGCAACGAAACCATCAAATTTTAGCTAGAAACTGTATTTTTGTCGATTTTTATTGAATTTGAACTATATTTCAACGTTTTTTGATGGTTCTGAGCCACCAAACACACTTAAAGCATGCAGAATCGACTCAGAATAGGAAAAGGAGATGTTTAGGTCAATTTTATGCATTCTGGCGTTCGTAGATACAAGAAAACTGTTAAAATTCTTCAGAAACGTCACTTTTGAAGTGTTTTGTTGTACTTTTAATCCACTCAGATACCCTACGGGCTCGGAAAGTGCAACGAAACCATCAAATTTTAGCTAGAAACTGTATTTTTGTCGATTTTTATTGAATTTGAACTATATTTCAACGTTTTTTGATGGTTCTGAGCCACCAAACACACTTAAAGCATGCAGAATCGACTCAGAATAGGAAAAGGAGGCGTTTAGGTCAATTTTATGCATTCTGGCGTTCGTAGATACAAGAAAACTGTTAAAATTCTTCAGAAACGTCACTTTTGAAGTGTTTTCTTGTACTTTTAAGCCACTCAGATACCCTACGGGCTCGGAAAGTGCAACGAAACCATCAAATTTTAGCTAGAAACTGTATTTTTGTCGATTTTTATTGAATTTGAACTATATTTCAACGTTTTTTGATGGTTCTGAGCCACCAAACACACTTAAAGCATGCAGAATCGACTCAGAATAGAAAAAGGAGACGTTTAGGTCAATTTTATGCATTCTGGCGTTCGTAGATACAAGAAAACTGTTAAAATTCTTCAGAAATGTCACTTTTGATGTGTTTTCTTGTACTTTTAAGCCACTCAGATACCCTACGGGCTCGGAAAGTGCAACGAAACCATCAAATTTTAGCTAGAAACTGTATTTTTGTCGATTTTTATTGAATTTGAACTATATTTCAACGTTTTTTGATGGTTCTGAGCCACCAAACACACTTAAAGCATGCAGAATCGACTCAGAATAGGAAAAGGAGACGTTTAGGTCAATTTTATGCATTCTGGCGTTCGTAGATACAAGAAAACTGTTAAAATTCTTCAGAAACGTCACTTTTGAAGTGTTTTCTTGTACTTTTAAGCCACTCAGATACCCTACGGGCTCGGAAAGTGCAACGAAACCATCAAATTTTAGCTAGAAACTGTATTTTTGTCGATTTTTATTGAATTTGAAGTATATTTCAACGTTTTTTGATGGTTCTGAGCCACCAAACACACTTAAAGCATGCAGAATCGACTCAGAATAGGAAAAGGAGACGTTTAGGTCAATTTTATGCATTCTGGCGTTCGTAGATACAAGAAAACTGTTAAAATTCTTCAGAAACTTCACTTTTGAAGTGTTTTCTTGTACTTTTAAGCCACTCAGATACCCTACGGGCTCGGAAAGTGCAACGAAACCATCAAATTTTAGCTAGACTGTATTTTTGTCGATTTTTATTGAATTTGAACTATATTTCAACGTTTTTTGATGGTTCTGAGCCACCAAACACACTTAAAGCATGCAGAATCGACTCAGAATAGGAAAAGGAGACGTTTAAGTCAATTTTATGCATTCTGGCGTTCGTAGATACAAGAAAACTGTTAAAATTCTTCAGAAACGTCACTTTTGAAGTGTTTTCTTGTACTTTTAAGCCACTCAGATACCCTACGGGCTCGGAAAGTGCAACGAAACCATCAAATTTTAGCTAGAAACTGTATTTTTGTCGATTTTTATTGAATTTGAACTATATTTCAACGTTTTTTGATGGTTCTGAGCCACCAAACACACTTAAAGCATGCAGAATCGACTCAGAATAGGAAAAGGAGACGTTTAGGTCAATTTTATGCATTCTGGCGTTCGTAGATACAAGAAAACTGTTAAAATTCTTCAGAAACGTCACTTTTGAATTGTTTTCTTGTACTTTTAAGCCACTCAGATACCCTACGGGCTCGGAAAGTGCAACGAAACCATCAAATTTTAGCTAGAAACTGTATTTTTGTCGATTTTTATTGAATTTGAACTAAATTTCAACGTTTGTTGATGGTTCTGAGCCACCAAACACACTTAAAGCATGCAGAATCGACTCAGAATAGGAAAAGGAGACGTTTAGGTCAATTTTATGCATTCTGGCGTTCGTAGATACAAGAAAACTGTTAAAATTCTTCAGAAACGTCACTTTTGAAGTGTTTTCTTGTACTTTTAAGCCACTCAGATACCCTACGGGCTCGGAAAGTGCAACGAAACCATCAAATTTTAACTAGAAACTGTATTTTTGTCGATTTTTATTGAATTTGAACTATATTTCAACGTTTTTTGATGGTTCTGAGCCACCAAACACACTTAAAGCATGCAGAATCGACTCAGAATAGGAAAAGGAGACGTTTAGGTCAATTTTATGCTTTCTGGCGTTCGTAGATACAAGAAAACTGTTAAAAATTCTTCAGAAACGTCACTTTTGAAGTGTTTTCTTGTACTTTTAAGCCACTCAGATACCCTACGGGCTCGGAAAGTGCAACGAAACCATAAAATTTTAGCTAGAAACTGTATTTTTGTGGATTTTTATTGAATTTGAACTATATTTCAACGTTTTTTGATGGTTCTGAGCCACCAAACACACTTAAAGCATGCAGAATCGACTCAGAATAGGAAAAGGAGACGTTTAGGTCAATTTTATGCATTCTGGCGTTCGTAGATACAAGAAAACTGTTAAAATTCTTCAGAAACGTCACTTTTGAAGTGTTTTGTTGTACTTTTAAGCCACTCAGATACCCTACGGGCTCGGAAAGTGCAACGAAACCATCAAATTTTAGCTAGAAACTGTATTTTTGTCGATTTTTATTGAATTTGAACTATATTTCAACGTTTTTTGATGGTTCTGAGCCACCAAACACACTTAAAGCATGCAGAATCGACTCAGAATAGGAAAAGGAGACGTTTAGGTCAATTTTATGCATTCTGGCGTTCGTAGATACAAGAAAACTGTTAAAATTCTTCAGAAACGTCACTTTTGAAGTGTTTTCTTGTACTTTTAAGCCACTCAGATACCCTACGGGCTCGGAAAGTGCAACGAAACCATCAAATTTTAGCTAGAAACTGTATTTTTGTCGATTTTTATTGAATTTGAACTATATTTCAACGTTTTTTGATGGTTCTGAGCCACCAAACACACTTAAAGCATGCAGAATCGACTCAGAATAGGAAAAGGAGACGTTTAAGTCAATTTTATGCATTCTGGCGTTCGTAGATACAAGAAAACTGTTAAAATTCTTCAGAAACGTCACTTTTGAAGTGTTTTCTTGTACTTTTAAGCCACTCAGATACCCAACGGGCTCGGAAAGTGCAACGAAACCATCAAATTTTAGCTAGAAACTGTATTTTTGTCGATTTTTATTGAATTTGAACTATATTTCAACGTTTTTTGATGGTTCTGAGCCACCAAACACACTTAAAGCATGCAGAATCGACTCAGAATAGGAAAAGGAGACGTTTAGGTCAATTTCATGCATTCTGGCGTTCGTAGATACAAGAAAACTGTTAAAATTCTTCAGAAACGTCACTTTTGAATTGTTTTCTTGTACTTTTAAGCCACTCAGATACCCTACGGGCTCGGAAAGTGCAACGAAACCATCAAATTTTAGCTAGAAACTGTATTTTTGTCGATTTTTATTGAATTTGAACTAAATTTCAACGTTTGTTGATGGTTCTGAGCCACCAAACACACTTAAAGCATGCAGAATCGACTCAGAATAGGAAAAGGAGACGTTTAGGTCAATTTTATGCATTCTGGCGTTCGTAGATACAAGAAAACTGTTAAAATTCTTCAGAAACGTCACTTTTGAAGTGTTTTCTTGTACTTTTAAGCCACTCAGATACCCTACGGGCTCGGAAAGTGCAACGAAACCATCAAATTTTAACTAGAAACTGTATTTTTGTCGATTTTTATTGAATTTGAACTATATTTCAACGTTTTTTGATGGTTCTGAGCCACCAAACACACTTAAAGCATGCAGAATCGACTCAGAATAGGAAAAGGAGACGTTTAGGTCAATTTTATGCTTTCTGGCGTTCGTAGATACAAGAAAACTGTTAAAAATTCTTCAGAAACGTCACTTTTGAAGTGTTTTCTTGTACTTTTAAGCCACTCAGATACCCTACGGGCTCGGAAAGTGCAACGAAACCATAAAATTTTAGCTAGAAACTGTATTTTTGTGGATTTTTATTGAATTTGAACTATATTTCAACGTTTTTTGATGGTTCTGAGCCACCAAACACACTTAAAGCATGCAGAATCGACTCAGAATAGGAAAAGGAGACGTTTAGGTCAATTTTATGCATTCTGGCGTTCGTAGATACAAGAAAACTGTTAAAATTCTTCAGAAACGTCACTTTTGAAGTGTTTTGTTGTACTTTTAAGCCACTCAGATACCCTACGGGCTCGGAAAGTGCAACGAAACCATCAAATTTTAGCTAGAAACTGTATTTTTGTCGATTTTTATTGAATTTGAACTATATTTCAACGTTTTTTGATGGTTCTGAGCCACCAAACACACTTAAAGCATGCAGAATCGACTCAGAATAGGAAAAGGAGACGTTTAGGTCAATTTTATGCATTCTGGCGTTCGTAGATACAAGAAAACTGTTAAAATTCTTCAGAAACGTCACTTTTGAAGTGTTTTCTTGTACTTTTAAGCCACTCAGATACCCTACGGGCTCGGAAAGTGCAACGAAACAATCAAATTTTAGCTAGAAACTGTATTTTTGTCGATTTTTATTGAATTTGAACTATATTCCAACGTTTTTTGATGGTTCTGAGCCACCAAACACACTTAAAGCATGCAGAATCGACTCAGAATAGGAAAAGGAGACGTTTAGGTCAAATTTATGCATTCTGGCGTTCGTAGATACAAGAAAACTGTTAAAATTCTTAAGAAACGTCACTTTTGAAGTGTTTTCTTGTACTTTTAAGCCACTCAGATGCCCTACGGGCTCGGAAAGTGCAACGAAACCATCAAATTTTAGCTAGAAACTGTATTTTTGTCGATTTTTATTGAATTTGAACTATATTTCAACGTTTTTTGATGGTTCTGAGCCACCAAACACACTTAAAGCATGCAGAATCGACTCAGAATAGGAAAAGGAGACGTTTAGGTCAATTTTATGCATTCTGGCGTTCGTAGATACAAGAAAACTGTTAAAATTCTTCAGAAACGTCACTTTTGAAGTGTTTTCTTGTACTTTTAAGCCACTCAGATACCCTACGGGCTCGGAAAGTGCAACGAAACCATCAAATTTTAGCTAGAAACTGTATTTTTGTCGATTTTTAATGAATTTGAACTATATTTCAACGTTTTTTGATGGTTCTGAGCCACCAAACACACTTAAAGCATGCAGAATCGACTCAGAATAGGAAAAGGAGACGTTTAGGTCAATTTTATGCATTCTGGCGTTCGTAGATACAAGAAAACTGTTAAAATTCTTCAGAAACGTCACTTTTGAAGTGTTTTGTGGTACTTTTAAGCCACTCAGATACCCTACGGGCTCGGAAAGTGCAACGAAACCATCAAATTTTAGCTAGAAACTGTATTTTTGTCGATTTTTATTGAATTTGAACTATATTTCAACGGTTTTTGATGGTTCTGAGCCACCAAACACACTTAAAGCATGCAGAATCGACTCAGAATAGGAAAAGGAGACGTTTAGGTCAATTTTATGCATTCTGGCGTTCGTAGATACAAGAAAACTGTTAAAATTCTTCAGAAACGTCACTTTTGAAGTGTTTTCTTGTACTTTTAAGCCACTCAGATACCCTACGGGCTCGGAAAGTGCAACGAAACCATCAAATTTTAGCTAGAAACTGTATTTTTGTCGATTTTTATTGAATTTGAACTATATTTCAACGTTTTTTGATGGTTCTGAGCCACCAAACACACTTAAAGCATGCAGAATCGACTCAGAATAGGAAAAGGAGACGTTTAGGTCAAATTTATGCATTCTGGCGTTCGTAGATACAAGAAAACTGTTAAAATTCTTCAGAAACGTCACTTTTGAAGTGTTTTCTTGTACTTTTAAGCCACTCAGATACCCAACGGGCTCGGAAAGTGCAACGAAACCATCAAATTTTAGCTAGAAACTGTATTTTTGTCGATTTTTATTGAATTTGAACTATATTTCAACGTTTTTTGATGGTTCTGAGCCACCAAACACACTTAAAGCATGCAGAATCGACTCAGAATAGGAAAAGGAGACGTTTAGGTCAATTTTATGCATTCTGGCGTTCGTAGATACAAGAAAACTGTTAAAATTCTTCAGAAACGTCACTTTTGAAGTGTTTTCTTGTACTTTTAAGCCACTCAGATACCCTACGGGCTCGGAAAGTGCAACGAAACCATCAAATTTTAGCTAGAAACTGTATTTTTGTCGATTTTTATTGAATTTGAACTATATTTCAACGTTTTTTGATGGTTCTGAGCCACCAAACACACTTAAAGCATGCAGAATCGACTCAGAATAGGAAAAGGAGACGTTTAAGTCAATTTTATGCATTCTGGCGTTCGTAGATACAAGAAAACTGTTAAAATTCTTCAGAAACGTCACTTTTGAAGTGTTTTCTTGTACTTTTAAGCCACTCAGATACCCTACGGGCTCGGAAAGTGCAACGAAACCATCAAATTTTAGCTAGAAACTGTATTTTTGTCGATTTTTATTGAATTTGAACTATATTTCAACGTTTTTTGATGGTTCTGAGCCACCAAACACACTTAAAGCATGCAGAATCGACTCAGAATAGGAAAAGGAGACGTTTAGGTCAATTTTATGCATTCTGGCGTTCGTAGATACAAGAAAACTGTTAAAATTCTTCAGAAACGTCACTTTTGAAGTGTTTTCTTGTACTTTTAAGCCACTCAGATACCCTACGGGCTCGGAAAGTGCAACGAAACCATCAAATTTTAGCTAGAAACTGTATTTTTGTCGATTTTTATTGAATTTGAACTAAATTTCAACGTTTGTTGATGGTTCTGAGCCACCAAACACACTTAAAGCATGCAGAATCGACTCAGAATAGGAAAAGGAGACGTTTAGGTCAATTTTATGCATTCTGGCGTTCGTAGATACAAGAAAACTGTTAAAATTCTTCAGAAACGTCACTTTTGAAGTGTTTTCTTGTACTTTTAAGCCACTCAGATACCCTACGGGCTCGGAAAGTGCAACGAAACCATCAAATTTTAGCTAGAAACTGTATTTTTGTCGATTTTTATTGAATTTGAACTATATTTCAACGTTTTTTGATGGTTCTGAGCCACCAAACACACTTAAAGCATGCAGAATCGACTCAGAATAGGAAAAGGAGACGTTTAGGTCAATTTTATGCATTCTGGCGTTCGTAGATACAAGAAAACTGTTAAAATTCTTCAGAAACGTCACTTTTGAAGTGTTTTCTTGTACTTTTAAGCCACTCAGATACCCTACGGGCTCGGAAAGTGCAACGAAACCATCAAATTTTAGCTAGAAACTGTATTTTTGTCGATTTTTATTGAATTTGAACTATATTTCAACGTTTTTTGATGGTTCTGAGCCACCAAACACACTTAAAGCATGCAGAATCGACTCAGAATAGGAAAAGGAGACGTTTAGGTCAATTTTATGCATTCTGGCGATCGTAGATACAAGAAAACTGTTAAAATTCTTCAGAAACGTCACTTTTGAAGTGTTTTCTTGTACTTTTAAGCCACTCAGATACCCTACGGGCTCGGAAAGTGCAACGAAACCATCAAATTTTAGCTAGAAACTGTATTTTTGTCGATTTTTATTGAATTTGAACTATATTTCAACGTTTTTTGATGGTTCTGAGCCACCAAACACACTTAAAGCATGCAGAATCGACTCAGAATAGGAAAAGGAGACGTTTAGGTCAATTTTATGCACTCTGGCGTTCGTAGATACAAGAAAACTGTTAAAATTCTTCAGAAACGTCACTTTTGAAGTGTTTTCTTGTACTTTTAAGCCACTCAGATACCCTACGGGCTCGGAAAGTGCAACGAAACCATCAAATTTTAGCTAGAAACTGTATTTTTGTCGATTTTTATTGAATTTGAACTATATTTCAACGTTTTTTGATGGTTCTGAACCACCAAACACACTTAAAGCATGCAGAATCGACTCAGAATAGGAAAAGGAGACGTTTAGGTCAATTTTATGCATTCTGGCGTTCGTAGATACAAGAAAACTGTTAAAATTCTTCAGAAACGTCACTTTTGAAGTGTTTTCTTGTACTTTTAAGCCACTCAGATACCCTACGGGCTCGGAAAGTGCAACGAAACCATCAAATTTTAGCTAGAAACTGTATTTTTGTCGATTTTTATTGAATTTGAACTATATTTCAACGTTTTTTGATGGTTCTGAGCCACCAAACACACTTAAAGCATGCAGAATCGACTCAGAATAGGAAAAGGAGACGTTTAGGTCAATTTTATGCATTCTGGCGTTCGTAGATACAAGAAAACTGTTAAAATTCTTCAGAAACGTCACTTTTGAAGTGTTTTCTTGTACTTTTAAGCCACTCAGATACCCTACGGGCTCGGAAAGTGCAACGAAACCATCAAATTTTAGTTAGAAACTGTATTTTTGTCGATTTTTATTGAATTTGAACTATATTTCAACGTTTTTTGATGGTTCTGAGCCACCAAACACACTTAAAGCATGCGGAATCGACTCAGAATAGGAAAACGAAACGTTTAGGTCAATTTTATGAATTCTGGCGTTCGTAGATACAAGAAAACTGTTAAAATTCTTCAGAAACGTCACTTTTGAAGTGTTTTCTTGTACTTTTAAGCCACTCAGATACCCTACGGGCTCGGAAAGTGCAACGAAACCATCAAATTTTAGCTAGAAACTGTATTATTGTCGATTTTTATTGAATTTGAACTATATTTCAACGTTTTTTGATGGTTCTGAGCCACCAAACACACTTAAAGCATGCAGAATCGACTCAGAATAGGAAAAGGAGACGTTTAGGTCAATTTTATGCATTCTGGCGTTCGTAGAAACAAGAAAACTGTTAAAATTCTTCAGAAACGTCACTTTTGAAGTGTTTTGTTGTACTTTTAAGCCACTCAGATACCCTACGGGCTCGGAAAGTGCAACGAAACCATCAAATTTTAGCTAGAAACTGTATTTTTGTCGATTTTTTATTGAATTTGAACTATATTTCAACGTTTTTTGATGGTTCTATGCCACCAAACACACTTAAAGCATGCAGAATCGACTCAGAATAGGAAAACGAGACGTTTAGGTCAATTTTATGAATTCTGGCGTTCGTAGATACAAGAAAACTGTTAAAATTCTTCAGAAACGTCACTTTTGAAGTGTTTTCTTGTACTTTTAAGCCACTCAGATACCCTACGGGCTCGGAAAGTGCAACGAAACCATCAAATTTTAGCTAGAAACTGTATTTTTGTCGATTTTTATTGAATTTGAACTATATTTCAACGTTTTTTGATGGTTCTGAGCCACCAAACACACTTAAAGCATGCAGAATCGACCCAGAATAGGAAAAGGAGACGTTTAGGTCAATTTTATGCATTCTGGCGTTCGTAGATACAAGAAAACTGTTAAAATTCTTCAGAAACGTCACTTTTGAAGTGGTTTCTTGTACTTTTAAGCCACTCAGATACCCTACGGGCTCGGAAAGTGCAACGAAACCATCAAATTTTAGCTAGAAACTGTATTTTTGTCGATTTTTATTGAATTTGAACTATATTTCAACGTTTTTTGATGGTTCTGAGCCACCAAACACACTTAAAGCATGCAGAATCGACTCAGAATAGGAAAAGGAGACGTTTAGGTCAATTTTATGCATTCTGGCGTTCGTAGATACAAGAAAACTGTTAAAATTCTTCAGAAACGTCACTTTTGAAGTGTTTTCTTGTAGTTTTAAGCCACTCAGATACCCTACGGGCTCGGAAAGTGCAACGAAACCATCAAATTTTAGCTAGAAACTGTATTTTTGTCGATATTTATTGAATTTGAACTATATTTCAACGTTTTTTGATGGTTCTGAGCCACCAAACACACTTAGAGCATGCAGAATCGACTCAGAATAGGAAAAGGAGACGTTTAGGTCAATTTTATGCATTCTGGCGTTCGTAGATACAAGAAAACTGTTAAAATTCTTCAGAAACGTCACTTTTGAAGTGTTTTCTTGTACTTTTAAGCCACTCAGATACCCTACGGGCTCGGAAAGTGCAACGAAACCATCAAATTTTAGCTAGAAACTGTATTTTTGTCGATTTTTATTGAATTTGAACTATATTTCAACGTTTTTTGATGGTTCTGAGCCACCAAACACACTTAAAGCATGCAGAATCGACTCAGAATAGGAAAACGAGACGTTTAGGTCAATTTTATGAATTCTGGCGTTCGTAGATACAAGAAAACTGTTAAAATTCTTCAGAAACGTCACTTTTGAAGTGTTTTCTTGTACTTTTAAGCCACTCAGATACCCTACGGGCTCGGAAAGTGCAACGAAACCATCAAATTTTAGCTAGAAACTGTATTTTTGTCGATTTTTATTGAATTTGAACTATATTTCAACGTTTTTTGATGGTTCTGAGCCACCAAACACACTTAGAGCATGCAGAATCGACTCAGAATAGGAAAAGGAGACGTTTAGGTCAATTTTATGCATTCTGGCGTTCGTAGATACAAGAAAACTGTTAAAATTCTTCAGAAACGTCACTTTTGAAGTGTTTTCTTGTACTTTTAAGCCACTCAGATACCCTACGGGCTCGGAAAGTGCAACGAAACCATCAAATTTTAGTTAGAAACTGTATTTTTGTCGATTTTTATTGAATTTGAACTATATTTCAACGTTTTTTGATGGTTCTGAGCCACCAAACACACTTAAAGCATGCGGAATCGACTCAGAATAGGAAAACGAAACGTTTAGGTCAATTTTATGAATTCTGGCGTTCGTAGATACAAGAAAACTGTTAAAATTCTTCAGAAACGTCACTTTTGAAGTGTTTTCTTGTACTTTTAAGCCACTCAGATACCCTACGGGCTCGGAAAGTGCAACGAAACCATCAAATTTTAGCTAGAAACTGTATTTTTGTCGATTTTTATTGAATTTGAACTATATTTCAACGTTTTTTGATGGTTCTGAGCCACCAAACACACTTAAAGCATGCAGAATCGACTCAGAATAGGAAAAGGAGACGTTTAGGTCAATTTTATGCATTCTGGCGTTCGTAGATACAAGAAAACTGTTAAAATTCTTCAGAAACGTCACTTTTGAAGTGTTTTGTTGTACTTTTAAGCCACTCAGATACCCTACGGGCTCGGAAAGTGCAACGAAACCATCAAATTTTAGCTAGAAACTGTATTTTTGTCGATTTTTATTGAATTTGAACTATATTTCAACGTTTTTTGATGGTTCTATGCCACCAAACACACTTAAAGCATGCAGAATCGACTCAGAATAGGAAAACGAGACGTTTAGGTCAATTTTATGAATTCTGGCGTTCGTAGATACAAGAAAACTGTTAAAATTCTTCAGAAACGTCACTTTTGAAGTGTTTTCTTGTACTTTTAAGCCACTCAGATATCCTACGGGCTCGGAAAGTGCAACGAAACCATCAAATTTTAGCTAGAAACTGTATTTTTGTCGATTTTTATTGAATTTGAACTATATTTCAACGTTTTTTGATGGTTCTGAGCCACCAAACACACTTAAAGCATGCAGAATCGACTCAGAATAGGAAAAGGAGACGTTTAGGTCAATTTTATGCATTCTGGCGTTCGTAGATACAAGAAAACTGTTAAAATTCTTCAGAAACGTCACTTTTGAAGTGTTTTCTTGTACTTTTAAGCCACTCAGATACCCTACGGGCTCGGAAAGTGCAACGAAACCATCAAATTTTAGCTAGAAACTGTATTTTTGTCGATTTTTATTGAATTTGAACTATATTTCAACGTTTTTTGATGGTTCTGAGCCACCAAACACACTTAAAGCATGCAGAATCGACCCAGAATAGGAAAAGGAGACGTTTAGGTCAATTTTATGCATTCTGGCGTTCGTAGATACAAGAAAACTGTTAAAATTCTTCAGAAACGTCACTTTTGAAGTGGTTTCTTGTACTTTTAAGCCACTCAGATACCCTACGGGCTCGGAAAGTGCAACGAAACCATCAAATTTTAGCTAGAAACTGTATTTTTGTCGATTTTTATTGAATTTGAACTATATTTCAACGTTTTTTGATGGTTCTGAGCCACCAAACACACTTAAAGCATGCAGAATCGACTCAGAATAGAAAAAGGAGACGTTTAGGTCAATTTTATGCATTCTGGCGTTCGTAGATACAAGAAAACTGTTAAAATTCTTCAGAAACGTCACTTTTGAAGTGTTTTCTTGTAGTTTTAAGCCACTCAGATACCCTACGGGCTCGGAAAGTGCAACGAAACCATCAAATTTTAGCTAGAAACTGAATTTTTGTCGATATTTATTGAATTTGAACTATATTTCAACGTTTTTTGATGGTTCTGAGCCACCAAACACACTTAGAGCATGCAGAATCGACTCAGAATAGGAAAAGGAGACGTTTAGGTCAATTTTATGCATTCTGGCGTTCGTAGATACAAGAAAACTGTTAAAATTCTTCAGAAACGTCACTTTTGAAGTGTTTTCTTGTACTTTTAAGCCACTCAGATACCCTACGGGCTCGGAAAGTGCAACGAAACCATCAAATTTTAGCTAGAAACTGTATTTTTGTCGATTTTTATTGAATTTGAACTATATTTCAACGTTTTTTGATGGTTCTGAGCCACCAAACACACTTAAAGCATGCAGAATCGACTCAGAATAGGAAAACGAGACGTTTAGGTCAATTTTATGAATTCTGGCGTTCGTAGATACAAGAAAACTGTTAAAATTCTTCAGAAACGTCACTTTTGAAGTGTTTTCTTGTACTTTTAAGCCACTCAGATACCCTACGGGCTCGGAAAGTGCAACGAAACCATCAAATTTTAGCTAGAAACTGTATTTTTGTCGATTTTTATTGAATTTGAACTATATTTCAACGTTTTTTGATGGTTCTGAGCCACCAAACACACTTAAAGCATGCAGAATCGACTCAGAATAGGAAAAGGAGACGTTTAGGTCAATTTTATGCATTCTGGCGTTCGTAGATACAAGAAAACTGTTAAAATTCTTCAGAAACGTCACTTTTGAAGTGTTTTCTTGTACTTTTAAGCCACTCAGATACCCTACGGGCTCGGAAAGTGCAACGAAACCATCAAATTTTAGCTAGAAACTGTATTTTTGTCGATTTTTATTGAATTTGAACTATATTTCAACGTTTTTTGATGGTTCTGAGCCACCAAACACACTTAAAGCATGCAGAATCGACTCAGAATAGGAAAAGGAGACGTTTAGGTCAATTTTATGCATTCTGGCGTTCGTAGATACAAGAAAACTGTTAAAATTCTTCAGAAACGTCACTTTTGAAGTGTTTTCTTGTACTTTTAAGCCACTCAGATACCCAACGGGCTCGGAAAGTGCAACGAAACCATCAAATTTTAGCTAGAAACTGTATTTTTGTCGATTTTTATTGAATTTGAACTATATTTCAACGTTTTTTGATGGTTCTGAGCCACCAAACACACTTAAAGCATGCAGAATCGACTCAGAATAGGAAAAGGAGACGTTTAGGTCAATTTTATGCATTCTGGCGTTCGTAGATACAAGAAAACTGTTAAAATTCTTCAGAAACGTCACTTTTGAAGTGTTTTCTTGTACTTTTAAGCCACTCAGATACCCTACGGGCTCGGAAAGTGCAACGAAACCATCAAATTTTAGCTAGAAACTGTATTTTTGTCGATTTTTATTGAATTTGAACTATATTTCAACGTTTTTTGATGGTTCTGAGCCACCAAACACACTTAAAGCATGCAGAATCGACTCAGAATAGGAAAAGGAGACGTTTAGGTCAATTTTATGCATTCTGGCGTTCGTAGATACAAGAAAACTGTTAAAATTCTTCAGAAACGTCACTTTTGAAGTGTTTTCTTGTACTTTTAAGCCACTCAGATACCCTACGGGCTCGGAAAGTGCAACGAAACCATCAAATTTTAGCTAGAAACTGTATTTTTGTCGATTTTTATTGAATTTGAACTATATTTCAACGTTTTTTGATGGTTCTGAGCCACCAAACACACTTAAAGCATGCAGAATCAACTCAGAATAGGAAAAGGAGACGTTTAGGTCAATTTTATGCATTCTGGCGTTCGTAGATACAAGAAAACTGTTAAAATTCTTCAGAAACGTCACTTTTGAAGTGTTTTCTTGTACTTTTAAGCCACTCAGATACCCTACGGGCTCGGAAAGTGCAACGAAACCATCAAATTTTAGCTAGAAACTGTATTTTTGTCGATTTTTATTGAATTTGAACTATATTTCAACGTTTTTTGATGGTTCTGAGCCACCAAACACACTTAAAGCATGCAGAATCGACTCAGAATAGGAAAAGGAGACGTTTAAGTCAATTTTATGCATTCTGGCCTTCGTAGATACAAGAAAACTGTTAAAATTCTTCAGAAACGTCACTTTTGAAGTGTTTTCTTGTACTTTTAAGCCACTCAGATACCCTACGGGCTCGGAAAGTGCAACGAAACCATCAAATTTTAGCTAGAAACTGTATTTTTGTCGATTTTTATTGAATTTGAACTATATTTCAACGTTTTTTGATGGTTCTGAGCCACCAAACACACTTAAAGCATGCAGAATCGACTCAGAATAGGAAAAGGAGACGTTTAGGTCAATTTTATGCATTCTGGCGTTCGTAGATACAAGAAAACTGTTAAAATTCTTAAGAAACGTCACTTTTGAAGTGTTTTCTTGTACTTTTAAGCCACTCAGATACCCGACGGGCTCGGAAAGTGCAACGAAACCATCAAATTTTAGCTAGAAACTGTATTTTTGTCGATTTTTATTGAATTTGAACTATATTTCAACGTTTTTTGATGGTTCTGAGCCACCAAACACACTTAAAGCATGCAGAATCAACTCAGAATAGGAAAAGGAGACGTTTAGGTCAATTTTAACAGTTTTCTTGTATCTACGAACGCCAGAATGCATAAAATTGACCTAAACGTCTCCTTTTCCTATTCTGAGTCGATTCTGCATGCTTTAAGTGTGTTTGGTGGGTCAGAACCATCAAAAAACGTTGAAATATAGTTCAAATTCAATAAAAATCGACAAAAATACAGTTTCTAGCTAAAATTTGATGGTTTCGTTGCACTTTCCGAGCCCGTTGGGTATCTGAGTGGCTTAAAAGTACAAGGAAACACTTCAAAAGTGACGTTTCTGAAGAATTTTAACAGTTTTCTTGTATCTACGAACGCCAGAATGCATAAAATTGACCTAAACGTCTCCTTTTCCTATTCTGAGTCGATTCTGCATGCTTTAAGTGTGTTTGGTGGCTCAGAACCATCAAAAAACGTTGAAATATAGTTCAAATTCAATAAAAATCGACAAAAATACAGTTTCTAGCTAAAATTTGATGGTTTCGTTGCACTTTCCGAGCCCGTAGGGTATCTGAGTGGCTTAAAAGTACAAGAAAACACTTCAAAAGTGACGTTTCTGAAGAATTTTAACAGTTTTCTTGTATCTACGAACGCCAGAATGCATAAAATTGACCTAAACGTCTCCTTTTCCTATTCTGAGTCGATTCTGCATGCTTTAAGTGTGTTTGGTGGCTCAGAACCATCAAAAAACGTTGAAATATAGTTCAAATTCAATAAAAATCGACAAAAATACAGTTTCTAGCTAAAATTTGATGGTTTCGTTGCACTTTCCGAGCCCGTAGGGTATCTGAGTGGCTTAAAAGTACAAGAAAACACTTCAAAAGTGACGTTTCTGAAGAATTTTAACAGTTTTCTTGTATCTACGAACGCCAGAATGCATAAAATTGACCTAAACGTCTCCTTTTCCTATTCTGAGTCGATTCTGCATGCTTTAAGTGTGTTTGGTGGCTCAGAACCATCAAAAAACGTTGAAATATAGTTCAAATTCAATAAAAATCGACAAAAATACAGTTTCTAGCTAAAATTTGATGGTTTCGTTGCACTTTCCGAGCCCGTAGGGTATCTGAGTGGCTTAAAAGTACAAGAAAACACTTCAAAAGTGACGTTTCTGAAGAATTTTAACAGTTTTCTTGTATCTACGAATTCCAGAATGCATAAAATTGACCTAAACGTCTCCTTTTCCTATTCTGAGTCGATTCTGCATGCTTTAAGTGTGTTTGGTGGCTCAGAACCATCAAAAAACGTTGAAATATAGTTCAAATTCAATAAAAATCGACAAAAATACAGTTTCTAGCTAAAATTTGATGGTTTCGTTGCACTTTCCGAGAAAACTGTTAAAATTCTTCAGAAACGTCACTTTTGAAGTGTTTTCTTGTACTTTTAAGCCACTCAGATACCCTACGGGCTCGGAAAGTGCAACGAAACCATCAAATTTTAGCTAGAAACTGTATTTTTGTCGATTTTTATTGAATTTGAACTATATTTCAACGTTTTTTGATGGTTCTGAGCCACCAAACACACTTAAAGCATGCAGAATCGACTCAGAATAGGAAAAGGAGACGTTTAGGTCAATTTTATGCATTCTGGCGTTCGTAGATACAAGAAAACTGTTAAAATTCTTCAGAAACGTCACTTTTGAAGTGTTTTCTTGTACTTTTAAGCCACTGAGATACCCTACGGGCTCGGAAAGTGCAACGAAACCATCAAATTTTAGCTAGAAACTGTATTTTTGTCGATTTTTATTGAATTTGAACTATATTTCAACGTTTTTTGATGGTTCTGAGCCACCAAACACACTTAAAGCATGCAGAATCGACTCAGAATAGGAAAAGGAGACGTTTAAGTCAATTTTATGCATTCTGGCGTTCGTAGATACAAGAAAACTGTTAAAATTCTTCAGAAACGTCACTTTTGAAGTGTTTTCTTGTACTTTTAAGCCACTCAGATACCCTTCGGGCTCGGAAAGTGCAACGAAACCATCAAATTTTAGCTAGAAACTGTATTTTTGTCGATTTTTATTGAATTTGAACTATATTTCAACGTTTTTTGATGGTTCTGAGCCACCAAACACACTTAAAGCATGCAGAATCGACTCAGAATAGGAAAAGGAGACGTTTAGGTCAATTTTATGCATTCTGGCGTTCGTAGATACAAGAAAACTGTTAAAATTCTTCAGAAACGTCACTTTTGATGTGTTTTCTTGTACTTTTAAGCCACTCAGATACCCTACGGGCTCGGAAAGTGCAACGAAACCATCAAATTTTAGCTAGAAACTGTATTTTTGTCGATTTTTATTGAATTTGAACTATATTTCAACGTTTTTTGATGGTTCTGAGCCACCAAACACACTTAAAGCATGCAGAATCGACTCAGAATAGGAAAAGGAGACGTTTAGGTCAATTTTATGCATTCTGGCGTTCGTAGATACAAGAAAACTGTTAAAATTCTTCAGAAACGTCACTTTTGAAGTGTTTTCTTGTACTTTTAAGCCACTCAGATACCCTACGGGCTCGGAAAGTGCAACGAAACCATCAAATTTTAGCTAGAAACTGTATTTTTGTCGATTTTTATTGAATTTGAACTATATTTCAACGTTTTTTGATGGTTCTGAGCCACCAAACACACTGAAAGCATGCAGAATCGACTCAGAATAGGAAAAGGAGACGTTTAGGTCAATTTTATGCATTCTGGCGTTCGTAGATACAAGAAAACTGTTAAAACTCTTCAGAAACGTCACTTTTGAAGTGTTTTCTTGTACTTTTAAGCCACTCAGATACCCTACGGGCTCGGAAAGTGCAACGAAACCATCAAATTTTAGCTAGAAACTGTATTTTTGTCGATTTTTATTGAATTTGAACTATATTTCAACGTTTTTTGATGGTTCTGAGCCACCAAACACACTTAAAGCATGCAGAATCGACTCAGAATAAGAAAAGGAGACGTTTAGGTCAATTTTATGCATTCTGGCGTTCGTAGATACAAGAAAACTGTTAAAATTCTTCAGAAACGTCACTTTTGAAGTGTTTTCTTGTACTTTTAAGCCACTCAGATACCCTTCGGGCTCGGAAAGTGCAACGAAACCAACAAATTTTAGCTAGAAACTGTATTTTTGTCGATTTTTATTGAATTTGAACTATATTTCAAAGTTTTTTGATGGTTCTGAGCCACCAAACACACTTAAAGCATGCAGAATCGACTCAGAATAGGAAAAGGAGACGTTTAGGTCAATTTTATGCATTCTGGCGTTCGTAGATACTAGAAAACTG
Source organism: Zophobas morio (assembly GCF_036711695.1). Classification (NCBI taxonomy): domain Eukaryota; kingdom Metazoa; phylum Arthropoda; class Insecta; order Coleoptera; family Tenebrionidae; genus Zophobas; species Zophobas morio. The sequence goes on from NW_026972573.1 coordinate 129,128, forward strand.
TTAAAATTCTTCAGAAACGTCACTTTTGATGTGTTTTCTTGTACTTTTAAGCCACTCAGATACCCTACGGGCTCGGAAAGTGCAACGAAACCATCAAATTTTAGCTAGAAGCTGTATTTTTGTCGATTTTTATTGAATTTGAACTATATTTCAACGTTTTTTGATGGTTCTGAGCCACCAAACACACTTAAAGCATGCAGAATCGACTCAGAATAGGAAAAGGAGACGTTTAGGTCACTTTTATGCATTCTGGCGTTCGTAGATACAAGAAAACTGTTAAAATTCTTCAGAAACTTCACTTTTGAAGTGTTTTCTTGTACTTTTAAGCCACTCAGATACCCTACGGGCTCGGAAAGTGCAACGAAACCATAAAATTTTAGCTAGAAACTGTATTTTTGTCGATTTTTATTGAATTTGAACTATATTTCAACGTTTTTAGATGGTTCTGAGCCACCAAACACACTTAAAGCATGCAGAATCGACTCAGAATAGGAAAAGGAGACGTTTAGGTCAATTTTATGCATTCTGGCGTTCGTAGATACAAGAAAACTGTTAAAATTCTTCAGAAACGTCACTTTTGAAGTGTTTTCTTGTACTTTTAAGCCACTCAGATACCCTACGGGCTCGGAAAGTGCAACGAAACCATCAAATTTTAGCTAGAAACTGTATTTTTGTCGATTTTTATTGAATTTGAACTATATTTCAACGTTTTTTGATGGTTCTGAGCCACCAAACACACTTAAAGCATGCAGAATCGACTCAGAATAGGAAAAGGAGACATTTAGGTCAATTTTATGCATTCTGGCGTTCGTAGATACAAGAAAACTGTTAAAATTCTTCAGAAACGTCACTTTTGAAGTGTTTTCTTGTACTTTTAAGCCACTCAGATACCCTACGGGCTCGGAAAGTGCAACGAAACCATCAAATTTTAGCTAGAAACTGTATTTTTGTCGATTTTTATTGAATTTGAACTATATTTCAACGTTTTTTGATGGTTCTGAGCCACCAAACACACTTAAAGCATGCAGAATCGACTCAGAATAGGAAAAGGAGACGTTTAGGTCAATTTTATGCATTCTGGCGTTCGTAGATACAAGAAAACTGTTAAAATTCTTCAGAAACGTCACTTTTGAAGTGTTTTCTTGTACTTTTAAGCCACTCAGATACCCGACGGGAGACTGCTTTGAGCAAGCAACCTCTACATCCGAACCAACATGCCTACATCCAAGGAAGATCCACCGATACGGCCTTACACACAGTTGTAAACCGTATAGAGTGGGCGATGGAGAACAAACTCTTCACCTTAGGAATGTTTTTGGATATTGAAGGAGCGTTTGATAAAACGACCTTCAAAAGCATAGAACTAGCCCTACGAAAGCACGACGTGGACCCCACCCTAAGTAGGTGGGTGGCCAGTATGCTGAGGAATAGGGAAGTAATGATTAATGTAGGTGGCACTGAGATCGAGGCTGTTGTAGACAGGGGATGTCCTCAGGGAGGAGTTCTCTCTCCTGTACTGTGGGATACTGTCGTTGACAGCCTAATACGACGCCTCAATGATCTTGGCTACCACACAATTGGATACGCGGACGATCTGGTCATTCTGCTAACAGGAAAAAACGCAGATACATTATGTGAGATAATGCAAGCTGCAGTAAAAATAGTCGAGGAATGGTGCAACAGACATACCCTCTCCGTTAACGGAGAAAAGACGAAACTAATCCTGTTCACCAGGAAAAGGAAAATTGGCACACTACAGATGCCAAAAATATTTAACACAACGCTTCAACTTTCGGACGAAGTCAAATACCTGGGAGTTGTATTGGACTGGCGACTGAATTGGAAGAAGCATGTAGATGATAAAGTAGAAAAGGCACGCTCGGCTCTTTGGCAATGTCGTAGGGTGGTGGGAAGGTCGTGGGGTTTAAATCCCAAGATCGCCCTCTGGATCTACACGGCAATAGTCAGACCGATGCTGTGCTATGGAGCTTTAGTTTGGTGGCCCAGAGCCAGACAAAAAACAACAGCCCTGCAACTTGAACACGTTCAGAGAATGGCGTGTCTCAGTGTTACAGGAGCAATGAGGACCACTCCCACAGCGGCTCTGGAGACTCTCCTTTGCTTAGCACCTCTTAACCTTTACATAGAGGAAGCGGCAATGACGACGTCTCTAAGACTTCACTCTCTGGGAGTATGGAACAAGCAAGGCCGCACAACAAAGCACACTCGGATCTTAACGGAGGCGTTCAACAGAATACCCTTGTTGAGGATGGGTTGTGACCGAATGGGCACAAAATTAATATATGAGAAGACATATAGAATATCAATGAATGATAATTCAGAAGGACGAGCCGACATAGATATCTATGTCGATGGTGCCAAAACAGATAGTGGTTCAGGAGCCGGCATCTACTCCGAACAACTGAACGCACAAATCAGTGTACCTCTCGGCACCCACACGTCTGTCTTACAAACAGAACTGATGGGAATAATGCTGGGAGCTAGAATCATTGCTGAACGTGAAATCGGCAACAAATCAATACGCATACTTACTGACAGCAAGTTTGCACTACTAGCCCTGGACAGCTGTATGGTTCGATCCGGGCTGGTTTGGGAGTGCAGACAAACGCTAAAGTATGTAACGCAGAGGAATAGTGTGGAACTTTGTTGGATCAAAGGACACAGTGGCAACGAAGGAAACGAGAGGGCAGATGAGATGGCGAAGCGAGCCGCGCGCATGCCCTTCTGGGGACCCGAACCGGCAATCACGCCTTCGGTCGCCCTCTCGAACGAACTCGTAAAGCAATATACCCATAGACGCCATGAGCAGATATGGGCGACGTTGAGCAGCTGTCGGCATAGTAGAGCTTGTATGGCGACACCAGACCGTAAGTTGACAAAATTTTATCTCTCACTTTCAAGGGACAAACTGCGTAAACTGGTAGGATTCCTTACGGGACATTACCAGTTTAACAAACATCTACATACGATAGGGGTAGTAACAGACCCAATCTGTCGTGGATGCAATGAAGAAGAGGAAACAGCTGAGCACATTCTTCGTGAATGTCCAGCCCTAGCCTCCTACAGGGAATCCATACTAGGGGACATCTGGCCTAGTATGGCAAATATCAGGGAGTTTCCACCCTCTGCATTACTCAAGTACATTCAAGCAGTTGGATGGCTTGACGAGTAGAGGAGCGGGAAAACACCCTGATATGGACTTGGGGAAGGTACAATGGGCCCAAAGGCGAGGCCTAAGTGCCGGCTGGCTGCGGTCAGCCCCCATAAATTAAAAATCCAGAATCCAGAATCCAGATACCCGACGGGCTCGGAAAGTGCAACGAAACCATCAAATTTTAGCTAGAAACTGTATTTTTGTCGATTTTTATTGAATTTGAACTATATTTCAACCTTTTTTGATGGTTCTGAGCCGCCAAACACACCTAAAGCATGCAGAATCGACTCAGAATAGGAAAAGGAGACGTTTAGGTCAATTTTATGCATTCTGGCGTTCGTAGATACAAGAAAACTGTTAAAATTCTTCAGAAACGTCACTTTTGAAGTGTTTTCTTGTACTTTTAAGCCACTCAGATACCCTACGGGCTCGGAAAGTGCAACGAAACCATCAAATTTTAGCTAGAAACTGTATTTTTGTCGATTTTTATTGAATTTGAACTATATTTCAACGTTTTTTGATGGTTCTGAGCCACCAAACACACTTAAAGCATGCAGAATCGACTCAGAATAGGAAAAGGAGACGTTTAGGTCAATTTTATGCATTCTGGCGTTCGTAGATACAAGAAAACTGTTAAAATTCTTCAGAAACGTCACTTTTGAAGTGTTTTCTTGTACTTTCAAGCCACTCAGATACCCTACGGGCTCGGAAAGTGCAACGAAACCATCAAATTTTAGCTAGAAACTGTATTTTTGTCGATTTTTAGTGAATTTGAACTATATTTCAACGTTTTTTGATGGTTCTGAGCCACCAAACACACTTAAAGCATGCAGAATCGACTCAGAATAGGAAAAGGAGACGTTTAGGTCAATTTTATGCATTCTGGCGTTCGTAGATACAAGAAAACTGTTAAAATTCTTCAGAAACGTCAATTTTGATGTGTTTTCTTGTACTTTTAAGCCACTCAGATACCCTACGGGCTCGGAAAGTGCAACGAAACCATCAAATTTTAGCTAGAAACTGTATTTTTGTCGATTTTTATTGAATTTGAACTATATTTCAACGTTTTTTGATGGTTCTGAGCCACCAAACACACTTAAAGCATGCAGAATCGACTCAGAATAGGAAAAGGAGACGTTTAGGTCACTTTTATGCATTCTGGCGTTCGTAGATACAAGAAAACTGTTAAAATTCTTCAGAAACGTCACTTTTGAAGTGTTTTCTTGGACTTTTAAGCCACTCAGATACCCTACGGGCTCGGAAAGTGCAACGAAACCATCAAATTTTAGCTAGAAACTGTATTTTTGTCGATTTTTATTGAATTTGAACTATATTTCAACGTTTTTTGATGGTTCTGAGCCACCAAATACACTTAAAGCATGCAGAATCGACTCAGAATAGGAAAAGGAGACGTTTAGGTCAATTTTATGCATTCTGGCGTTCGTAGATACAAGAAAACTGTTAAAATTCTTCAGAAACGTCACTTTTGAAGTGTTTTCTTGTACTTTTAAGCCACTCAGATACCCTACGGGCTCGGAAAGTGCAACGAAACCATCAAATTTTAGCTAGAAACTGTATTTTTGTCGATTTTTATTGAATTTGAACTATATTTCAACGATTTTTGATGGTTCTGAGCCACCAAACACACTTAAAGCATGCAGAATCGACTCAGAATAGGAAAAGGAGACGTTTAGGTCAATTTTATGCATTCTGGCGTTCGTAGATACAAGAAAACTGTTAAAATTCTTCAGAAACGTCACTTTTGAAGTGTTTTCTTGTACTTTTAAGCCACTCAGATACCCTACGGGCTCGGAAAGTGCAACGAAACCATCAAATTTTAGCTAGAAACTGTATTTTTGTCGATTTTTATTGAATTTGAACTATATTTCAACGTTTTTTGATGGTTCTGAGCCACCAAACACACTTAAAGCATGCAGAATCGACTCAGAATAGGAAAAGGAGACGTTTAGGTCAATTTTATGCATTCTGGCGTTCGTAGATACAAGAAAACTGTTAAAATTCTTCAGAAACGTCACTTTTGAAGTGTTTTCTTGTACTTTTAAGCCACTCAGAAACCCTACGGGCTCGGAAAGTGCAACGAAACCATCAAATTTTAGCTAGAAACTGTATTTTTGTCGATTTTTATTGAATTTGAACTATATTTCAACGTTTTTTGATGGTTCTGAGCCACCAAACACACTTAAAGCATGCAGAATCGACTCAGAATAGGAAAAGGAGACGTTTAGGTCAATTTTATGCATTCTGGCGTTCGTAGATACAAGAAAACTGTTAAAAATCTTCAGAAACGTCACTTTTGAAGTGTTTTCTTGTACTTTTAAGTCACTCAGATACCCTACGGGCTCGGAAAGTGCAACGAAACCATCAAATTTTAGCTAGAAACTGTATTTTTGTCGATTTTTTTTGAATTTGAACTATATTTCAACGTTTTTTGATGAACGCCAGAATGCATAAAATTGACCTAAACGTCTCCTTTTCCTATTCTGAGTCGATTCTGCATGCTTTAAGTGTGTTTGGTGGCTCAGAACCATCAAAAAACGTTGAAATATAGTTCAAATTCAATAAAAATCGACAAAAATACAGTTTCTAGCTAAAATTTGATGGTTTCGTTGCACTTTCCGAGCCCGTAGGGTATCTGAGTGGCTTAAAAGTACAAGAAAACACTTCAAAAGTGACGTTTCTGAAGAATTTTAACAGTTTTCTTGTATCTACGAACGCCAGAATGCATAAAATTGACCTAAACGTCTCCTTTTCCTATTCTGAGTCGATTCTGCATGCTTTAAGTGTGTTTGGTGGCTCAGAACCATCAAAAAACTTTGAAATATAGTTCAAATTCAATAAAAATCGACAAAAATACAGTTTCTAGCTAAAATTTGATGGTTTCGTTGCACTTTCCGAGCCCGTAGGGTATCTGAGTGGCTTAAAAGTACAAGAAAACACTTCAAAAGTGACGTTTCTGAAGAATTTTAACAGTTTTCTTGTATCTACGAACGCCAGAATGCATAAAATTGACCTAAACGTCTCCTTTTCCTATTCTGAGTCGATTCTGCATGCTTTAAGTGTGTTTGGTGGCTCAGAACCATCAAAAAACGTTGAAATATAGTTCAAATTCAATAAAAATCGACAAAAATACAGTTTCTAGCTAAAATTTGATGGTTTCGTTGCACTTTCCGAGCCCGTAGGGTATCTGAGTGGCTTAAAAGTACAAGAAAACACTTCAAAAGTGACGTTTCTGAAGAATTTTAACAGTTTTCTTGTATCTACGAACGCCAGAATGCACAAAATTGACCTAAACGTCTCCTTTTCCTATTCTGAGTCGATTCTGCATGCTTTAAGTGTGTTTGGTGGCTCAGAACCATCAAAAAACGTTGAAATATAGTTCAAATTCAAAAAAAATCGACAAAAATACAGTTTCTAGCTAAAATTTGATGGTTTCGTTGCACTTTCCGAGCCCGTAGGGTATCTGAATGGCTTAAAAGTACAAGAAAACACTTCAAAAGTGACGTTTTTGAAGAATTTTAACAGTTTTCTTGTATCTACGAAGGCCAGAATGCATAAAATTGACCTAAACGTCTCCTTTTCCTATTCTGAGTCGATTCTGCATGCTTTAAGTGTGTTTGGTGGCTCAGAACCATCAAAAAACGTTGAAATATAGTTCAAATTCAATAAAAATCGACAAAAATACAGTTTCTAGCTAAAATTTGATGGTTTCGTTGCACTTTCCGAGCCCGTAGGGTATCTGAGTGGCTTAAAAGAACAAGAAAACACTTCAAAAGTGACGTTTCTGAAGAATTTTAACAGTTTTCTTGTATCTACGAACGCCAGAATGCATAAAATTGACCTAAACGTCTCCTTTTCCTATTCTGAGTCGATTCTGCATGCTTTAAGTGTGTTTGGTGGCTCAGAACCATCAAAAAACGTTGAAATATAGTTCAAATTCAATAAAAATCGACAAAAATACAGTTTCTAGCTAAAATTTGATGGTTTCGTTGCACTTTCCGAGCCCATAGGGTATCTGAGTGGCTTAAAAGTACAAGAAAACACTTCAAAAGTGACGTTTCTGAAGAATTTTAACAGTTTTCTTGTATCTACGAAAGCCAGAATGCATAAAATTGACCTAAACGTCTCCTTTTCCTATTCTGAGTCGATTCTGCATGCTTTAAGTGTATTTGGTGGCTCAGAACCATCAAAAAACGTTGAAATATAGTTCAAATTGAATAAAAATCGACAAAAATACAGTTTCTAGCTAAAATTTGATGGTTTCGTTGCACTTTCCGAGCCCGTAGGGTATCTGAGTGGCTTAAAAGTACAAGAAAACGCTTCAAAAGTGACGTTTCTGAAGAATTTTAACAGTTTTCTTGTATCTACGAACGCCAGAATGCATAAAATTGACCTAAACGTCTCCTTTTCCTATTCTGAGTCGACTCTGCATGCTTTAAGTGTGTTTGGTGGCTCAGAACCATCAAAAAACGTTGAAATATAGTTCAAATTCAATAAAAATCGACAAAAATACAGTTTCTAGCTAAAATTTGATGGTTTCGTTGCACTTTCCGAGCCCGTAGGGTATCTGAGTGGCTTAAAAGTACAAGAAAACACTTCAAAAGTGACGTTTCTGAAGAATTTTAACAGTTTTCTTGTATCTACGAACGCCAGAATGCATAAAATTGACCTAAACGTCTCCTTTTCCTATTCTGAGTCGATTCTGCATGCTTTAAGTGTGTTTGGTGGCTCAGAACCATCAAAAAACGTTGAAATATAGTTCAAATTCAATAAAAATCGACAAAAATACAGTTTCTAGCTAAAATTTGATGGTTTCGTTGCACTTTCCGAGCCCGTAGGGTATCTGAGTGGCTTAAAAGTACAAGAAAACACTTCAAAAGTGACGTTTCTGAAGAATTTTAACAGTTTTCTTGTATCTACGAAAGCCAGAATGCATAAAATTGACCTAAACGTCTCCTTTTCCTATTCTGAGTCGATTCTGCATGCTTTAAGTGTATTTGGTGGCTCAGAACCATCAAAAAACGTTGAAATATAGTTCAAATTGAATAAAAATCGACAAAAATACAGTTTCTAGCTAAAATTTGATGGTTTCGTTGCACTTTCCGAGCCCGTAGGGTATCTGAGTGGCTTAAAAGTACAAGAAAACGCTTCAAAAGTGACGTTTCTGAAGAATTTTAACAGTTTTCTTGTATCTACGAACGCCAGAATGCATAAAATTGACCTAAACGTCTCCTTTTCCTATTCTGAGTCGACTCTGCATGCTTTAAGTGTGTTTGGTGGCTCAGAACCATCAAAAAACGTTGAAATATAGTTCAAATTCAATAAAAATCGACAAAAATACAGTTTCTAGCTAAAATTTGATGGTTTCGTTGCACTTTCCGAGCCCGTAGGGTATCTGAGTGGCTTAAAAGTACAAGAAAACACTTCAAAAGTGACGTTTCTGAAGAATTTTAACAGTTTTCTTGTATCTACGAACGCCAGAATGCATAAAATTGACCTAAACGTCTCCTTTTCCTATTCTGAGTCGATTCTGCATGCTTTAAGTGTGTTTGGTGGCTCAGAACCATCAAAAAGCGGTTGAAATATAGTTCAAATTCAATAAAAATCGACAAAAATACAGTTTCTAGCTAAAATTTGATGGTTTCGTTGCACTTTCCGAGCCCGTAGGGTATCTGAGTGGCTTAAAAGTACAAGAAAACACTTCAAAAGTGACGTTTCTGAAGAATTTTAACAGTTTTCTTGTATCTACGAAAGCCAGAATGCATAAAATTGACCTAAACGTCTCCTTTTCCTATTCTGAGTCGATTCTGCATGCTTTAAGTGTATTTGGTGGCTCAGAACCATCAAAAAACGTTGAAATATAGTTCAAATTGAATAAAAATCGACAAAAATACAGTTTCTAGCTAAAATTTGATGGTTTCGTTGCACTTTCCGAGCCCGTAGGGTATCTGAGTGGCTTAAAAGTCCAAGAAAACACTTCAAAAGTGACGTTTCTGAAGAATTTTAACAGTTTTCTTGTATCTACGAACGCCAGAATGCATAAAAGTGACCTAAACGTCTCCTTTTCCTATTCTGAGTCGATTCTGCATGCTTTAAGTGTGTTTGGTGGCTCAGAACCATCAAAAAACGTTGAAATATAGTTCAAATTCAATAAAAATCGACAAAAATACAGTTTCTAGCTAAAATTTGATGGTTTCGTTGCACTTTCCGAGCCCGTAGGGTATCTGAGTGGCTTAAAAGTACAAGAAAACACATCAAAAGTGACGTTTCTGAAGAATTTTAACAGTTTTCTTGTATCTACGAACGCCAGAATGCATAAAATTGACCTAAACGTCTCCTTTTCCTATTCTGAGTCGATTCTGCATGCTTTAAGTGTGTTTGGTGGCTCAGAACCATCAAAAAACGTTGAAATATAGTTCAAATTCACTAAAAATCGACAAAAATACAGTTTCTAGCTAAAATTTGATGGTTTCGTTGCACTTTCCGAGCCCGTAGGGTATCTGAGTGGCTTAAAAGTACAAGAAAACACTTCAAAAGTGACGTTTCTGAAGAATTTTAACAGTTTTCTTGTATCTACGAACGCCAGAATGCATAAAATTGACCTAAACGTCTCCTTTTCCTATTCTGAGTCGATTCTGCATGCTTTAAGTGTGTTTGGTGGCTCAGAACCATCAAAAAACGTTGAAATATAGTTCAAATTCAATAAAAATCGACAAAATACAGTTTCCAGCTAAAATTTGATGGTTTCGTTGCACTTTCCGAGCCCGTAGGGTATCTGAGTGGCTTAAAAGTACAAGAAAACACATCAAAAGTGACGTTTCTGAAGAATTTTAACAGTTTTCTTGTATCTACGAACGCCAGAATGCATAAAATTGACCTAAACGTCTCCTTTTCCTATTCTGAGTCGATTCTGCATGCTTTAAGTGTGTTTGGTGGCTCAGAACCATCAAAAAACGTTGAAATATAGTTCAAATTCAATAAAAATCGACAAAAATACAGTTTCTAGCTAAAATTTGATGGTTTCGTTGCACTTTCCGAGCCCGAAGGGTATCTGAGTGGCTTAAAAGTACAAGAAAACACTTCAAAAGTGACGTTTCTGAAGAATTTTAACAGTTTTCTTGTATCTACGAACGCCAGAATGCATAAAATTGACCTAAACGTCTCCTTTTCCTATTCTGAGTCGATTCTGCATGCTTTAAGTGTGTTTGGTGGCTCAGAACCATCAAAAAACGTTGAAATATAGTTCAAATTCACTAAAAATCGACAAAAATACAGTTTCTAGCTAAAATTTTATGGTTTCGTTGCACTTTCCGAGCCCGTAGGGTATCTGAGTGGCTTAAAAGTACAAGAAAACACTTCAAAAGTGACGTTTCTGAAGAATTTTAACAGTTTTCTTGTATCTACGAACGCCAGAATGCATAAAATTGACCTAAACGTCTCCTTTTCCTATTCTGAGTCGATTCTGCATGCTTTAAGTGTGTTTGGTGGCTCAGAACCATCAAAAAACGTTGAAATATAGTTCAAATTCAATAAAAATCGACAAAATACAGTTTCCAGCTAAAATTTGATGGTTTCGTTGCACTTTCCGAGCCCGTAGGGTATCTGAGTGGCTTAAAAGTACAAGAAAACACATCAAAAGTGACGTTTCTGAAGAATTTTAACAGTTTTCTTGTATCTACGAACGCCAGAATGCATAAAATTGACCTAAACGTCTCCTTTTCCTATTCTGAGTCGATTCTGCATGCTTTAAGTGTGTTTGGTGGCTCAGAACCATCAAAAAACGTTGAAATATAGTTCAAATTCAATAAAAATCGACAAAAATACAGTTTCTAGCTAAAATTTGATGGTTTCGTTGCACTTTCCGAGCCCGAAGGGTATCTGAGTGGCTTAAAAGTACAAGAAAACACTTCAAAAGTGACGTTTCTGAAGAATTTTAACAGTTTTCTTGTATCTACGAACGCCAGAATGCATAAAATTGACCTAAACGTCTCCTTTTCCTATTCTGAGTCGATTCTGCATGCTTTAAGTGTGTTTGGTGGCTCAGAACCATCAAAAAACGTTGAAATATAGTTCAAATTCAATAAAAATCGACAAAAATACAGTTTCTAGCTAAAATTTTATGGTTTCGTTGCACTTTCCGAGCCCGTAGGGTATCTGAGTGGCTTAAAAGTACAAGAAAACACTTCAAAAGTGACGTTTCTGAAGAATTTTAACAGTTTTCTTGTATCTACGAACGCCAGAATGCATAAAATTGACCTAAACGTCTCCTTTTCCTATTCTGAGTCGATTCTGCATGCTTTAAGTGTGTTTGGTGGCTCAGAATAGGAAAAGGAGACGTTTAGGTCACTTTTATGCATTCTGGCGTTCGTAGATACAAGAAAACTGTTAAAATTCTTCAGAAACGTCACTTTTGAAGTGTTTTCTTGTACTTTTAAGCCACTCAGATACCCCGACGGGCTCGGAAAGTGCAACGAAACCATCAAATTTTAGCTAGAAACTGTATTTTTGTCGATTTTTATTGAATTTGAACTATATTTCAACCTTTTTTGATGGTTCTGAGCCGCCAAACACACCTAAAGCATGCAGAATCGACTCAGAATAGGAAAAGGAGACGTTTAGGTCAATTTTATGCATTCTGGCGTTCGTAGATACAAGAAAACTGTTAAAATTCTTCAGAAACGTCACTTTTGAAGTGTTTTCTTGTACTTTTAAGCCACTCAGATAACCTACGGGCTCGGAAAGTGCAACGAAACCATCAAATTTTAGCTAGAAACTGTATTTTTGTCGATTTTTATTGAATTTGAACTATATTTCAACGTTTTTTGATGGTTCTGAGCCACCAAACACACTTAAAGCATGCAGAATCGACTCAGAATAGGAAAAGGAGACGTTTAGGTCAATTTTATGCATTCTGGCGTTCGTAGATACAAGAAAACTGTTAAAATTCTTCAGAAACGTCACTTTTGAAGTGTTTTCTTGTACTTTTAAGCCACTCAGATACCCTACGGGCTCGGAAAGTGCAACGAAACCATCAAATTTTAGCTAGAAACTGTATTTTTGTCGATTTTTAGTGAATTTGAACTATATTTCAACGTTTTTTGATGGTTCTGAGCCACCAAACACACTTAAAGCATGCAGAATCGACTCAGAATAGGAAAAGGAGACGTTTAGGTCAATTTTATGCATTCTGGCGTTCGTAGATACAAGAAAACTGTTAAAATTCTTCAGAAACGTCACTTTTGATGTGTTTTCTTGTACTTTTAAGCCACTCAGATACCCAACGGGCTCGGAAAGTGCAACGAAACCATAAAATTTTAGCTAGAAACTGTATTTTTGTCGATTTTTATTGAATTTGAACTATATTTCAACGTTTTTTGATGGTTCTGAGCCACCAAACACACTTAAAGCATGCAGAATCGACTCAGAATAGGAAAAGGAGACGTTTAGGTCACTTTTATGCATTCTGGCGTTCGTAGATACAAGAAAACTGTTAAAATTCTTCAGAAACGTCACTTTTGAAGTGTTTTCTTGGACTTTTAAGCCACTCAGATACCCTACGGGCTCGGAAAGTGCAACGAAACCATCAAATTTTAGCTAGAAACTGTATTTTTGTCGATTTTTATTGAATTTGAACTATATTTCAAGGTTTTTTGATGGTTCTGAGCCACCAAATACACTTAAAGCATGCAGAATCGACTCAGAATAGGAAAAGGAGAAGTTTAGGTCAATTTTATGCATTCTGGCGTTCGTAGATACAAGAAAACTGTTAAAATTCTTCAGAAACGTCACTTTTGAAGTGTTTTCTTGTACTTTTAAGCCACTCAGATACCCTACGGGCTCGGAAAGTGCAACGAAACCATCAAATTTTAGCTAGAAACTGTATTTTTGTCGATTTTTATTGAATTTTAACTATATTTCAACGATTTTTGATGGTTCTGAGCCACCAAACGCACTTAAAGCATGCAGAATCGACTCAGAATAGGAAAAGGAGACGTTTAGGTCAATTTTATGCATTCTGGGGTTCGTAGATACAAGAAAACTGTTAAAATTCTTCAGAAACGTCACTTTTGAAGTGTTTTCTTGTACTTTTAAGCCACTCAGATACCCTACGGGCTCGGAAAGTGCAACGAAACCATCAAATTTTAGCTAGAAACTGTATTTTTGTCGATTTTTATTGAATTTGAACTATATTTCAACGTTTTTTGATGGTTCTGAGCCACCAAACACACTTAAAGCATGCAGAATCGACTCTGAATAGGAAAAGGAGACGTTTAGGTCAATTTTATGCATTCTGGCGTTCGTAGATACAAGAAAACTGTTAAAATTCTTCAGAAACGTCACTTTTGAAGGGTTTTCTTGTACTTTTAAGCCACTCAGAAACCCTACGGGCTCGGAAAGTGCAACGAAACCATCAAATTTTAGCTAGAAACTGTATTTTTGTCGATTTTTATTGAATTTGAACTATATTTCAACGTTTTTTGATGGTTCTGAACCACCAAACACACTTAAAGCATGCAGAATCGACTCAGAATAGGAAAAGGAGACGTTTAGGTCAATTTTATACATTCTGGCGTTCGTAGATACAAGAAAACTGTTAAAATTCTTCAGAAACGTCACTTTTGAAGTGTTTTCTTGTACTTTTAAGCCACTCAGATACCCTACGGGCTCGGAAAGTGCAACGAAACCATCAAATTTTAGCTAGAAACTGTATTTTTGTCGATTTTTTTTTGAATTTGAACTATATTTCAACGTTTTTTGATGGTTCTGAGCCACCAAACACACTTAAAGCATGCAGAATCGACTCAGAATAGGAAAAGGAGACGTTTAGGTCAATTTTATGCATTCTGGCGTTCGTAGATACAAGAAAACTGTTAAAAATCTTCAGAAACGTCACTTTTGAAGCGTTTTCTTGTACTTTTAAGCCACTCAGATACCCTACGGGCTCGGAAAGTGCAACGAAACCATCAAATTTTAGCTAGAAACTGTATTTTTGTCGATTTTTATTGAATTTGAACTATATTTCAACGTTTTTTGATGAACGCCAGAATGCATAAAATTGACCTAAACGTCTCCTTTTCCTATTCTGAGTCGATTCTGCATGCTTTAAGTGTGTTTGGTGGCTCAGAACCATCAAAAAACGTTGAAATATAGTTCAAATTCAATAAAAATCGACAAAAATACAGTTTCTAGCTAAAATTTGATGGTTTCGTTGCACTTTCCGAGCCCGTAGGGTATCTGAGTGGCTTAAAAGTACAAGAAAACACTTCAAAAGTGACGTTTCTGAAGAATTTTAACAGTTTTCTTGTATCTACGAACGCCAGAATGCATAAAATTGACCTAAACCTCTCCTTTTCCTATTCTGAGTCGATTCTGCATGCTTTAAGTGTGTTTGGTGGCTCAGAACCATCAAAAAACTTTGAAATATAGTTCAAATTCAACAAAAATCGACAAAAATACAGTTTCTAGCTAAAATTTGATGGTTTCGTTGCACTTTCCGAGCCCGTAGGGTATCTGAGTGGCTTAAAAGTACAAGAAAACACTTCAAAAGTGACGTTTCTGAAGAATTTTAACAGTTTTCTTGTATCTACGAACGCCAGAATGCATAAAATTGACCTAAACGTCTCCTTTTCCTATTCTGAGTCGATTCTGCATGCTTTAAGTGTGTTTGGTGGCTCAGAACCATCAAAAAACGTTGAAATATAGTTCAAATTCAATAAAAATCGACAAAAATACAGTTTCTAGCTAAAATTTGATGGTTTCGTTGCACTTTCCGAGCCCGTAGGGTATCTGAGTGGCTTAAAAGTACAAGAAAACACTTCAAAAGTGACGTTTCTGAAGAATTTTAACAGTTTTCTTGTATCTACGAACGCCAGAATGCATAAAATTGACCTAAACCTCTCCTTTTCCTATTCTGAGTCGATTCTGCATGCTTTAAGTGTGTTTGGTGGCTCAGAACCATCAAAAAACTTTGAAATATAGTTCAAATTCAACAAAAATCGACAAAAATACAGTTTCTAGCTAAAATTTGATGGTTTCGTTGCACTTTCCGAGCCCGTAGGGTATCTGAGTGGCTTAAAAGTACAAGAAAACACTTCAAAAGTGACGTTTCTGAAGAATTTTAACAGTTTTCTTGTATCTACGAACGCCAGAATGCATAAAATTGACCTAAACGTCTCCTTTTCCTATTCTGAGTCGATTCTGCATGCTTTAAGTGTGTTTGGTGGCTCAGAACCATCAAAAAACGTTGAAATATAGTTCAAATTCAATAAAAATCGACAAAAATACAGTTTCTAGCTAAAATTTGATGGTTTCGTTGCACTTTCCGAGCCCGTAGGGTATCTGAGTGGCTTAAAAGTACAAGAAAACACTTCAAAAGTGACGTTTCTGAAGAATTTTAACAGTTTTCTTGTATCTACGAACGCCAGAATGCATAAAATTGACCTAAACGTCTCCTTTTCCTATTCTGAGTCGATTCTGCATGCTTTAAGTGTGTTTGGTGGCTCAGAACCATCAAAAAACGTTGAAATATAGTTCAAATTCAATAAAAATCGACAAAAATACAGTTTCTAGCTAAAATTTGATGGTTTCGTTGCACTTTCCGAGCCCGTAGGGTATCTGAGTGGCTTAAAAGTACAAGAAAACACTTCAAAAGTGACGTTTCTGAAGAATTTTAACAGTTTTCTTGTATCTACGAACGCCAGAATGCATAAAATTGACCTAAACCTCTCCTTTTCCTATTCTGAGTCGATTCTGCATGCTTTAAGTGTGTTTGGTGGCTCAGAACCATCAAAAAACTTTGAAATATAGTTCAAATTCAATAAAAATCGACAAAAATACAGTTTCTAGCTAAAATTTGATGGTTTCGTTGCACTTTCCGAGCCCGTAGGGTATCTGAGTGGCTTAAAAGTACAAGAAAACACTTCAAAAGTGACGTTTCTGAAGAATTTTAACAGTTTTCTTGTATCTACGAACGCCAGAATGCATAAAATTGACCTAAACGTCTCCTTTTCCTATTCTGAGTCGATTCTGCATGCTTTAAGTGTGTTTGGTGGCTCAGAACCATCAAAAAACGTTGAAATATAGTTCAAATTCAATAAAAATCGACAAAAATACAGTTTCTAGCTAAAATTTGATGGTTTCGTTGCACTTTCCGAGCCCGTAGGGTATCTGAGTGGCTTAAAAGTACAAGAAAACACTTCAAAAGTGACGTTTCTGAAGAATTTTAACAGTTTTCTTGTATCTACGAACGCCAGAATGCATAAAATTGACCTAAACGTCTCCTTTTCCTATTCTGAGTCGATTCTGCATGCTTTAAGTGTGTTTGGTGGCTCAGAACCATCAAAAAACGTTGAAATATAGTTCAAATTCAAAAAAATCGACAAAAATACAGTTTCTAGCTAAAATTTGATGGTTTCGTTGCACTTTCCGAGCCCGTAGGGTATCTGAGTGGCTTAAAAGTACAAGAAAACACTTCAAAAGTGACGTTTTTGAAGAATTTTAACAGTTTTCTTGTATCTACGAACGCCAGAATGCATAAAATTGACCTAAACGTCTCCTTTTCCTATTCTGAGTCGATTCTGCATGCTTTAAGTGTGTTTGGTGGTTCAGAACCATCAAAAAACGTTGAAATATAGTTCAAATTCAATAAAAATCGACAAAAATACAGTTTCTAGCTAAAATTTGATGGTTTCGTTGCACTTTCCGAGCCCGTAGGGTATCTGAGTGGCTTAAAAGTACAAGAAAACGCTTCAAAAGTGACGTTTCTGAAGAATTTTAACAGTTTTCTTGTATCTACGAACGCCAGAATGCATAAAATTGACCTAAACGTCTCCTTTTCCTATTCTGAGTCGATTCTGCATGCTTTAAGTGTGTTTGGTGGCTCAGAACCATCAAAAAACGTTGAAATATAGTTCAAATTCAATAAAAATCGACAAAAATACAGTTTCTAGCTAAAATTTGATGGTTTCGTTGCACTTTCCGAGCCCGTAGGGTATCTGATTGGCTTAAAAGTACAAGAAAACACTTCAAAAGTGACGTTTCTGAAGAATTTTAACAGTTTTCTTGTATCTACGAACGCCAGAATGCATAAAATTGACCTAAACGTCTCCTTTTCCTATTCTGAGTCGATTCTGCATGCTTTAAGTGTGTTTGGTGGCTCAGAACCATCAAAAAACGGTGAAATATAGTTCAAATTCAATAAAAATCGACAAAAATACAGTTTCTAGCTAAAATTTGATGGTTTCGTTGCACTTTCCGAGCCCGTAGGGTTTCTGATTGGCTTAAAAGTACAAGAAAACACTTCAAAAGTGACGTTTCTGAAGAATTTTAACAGTTTTCTTGTATCTACGAACGCCAGAATGCATAAAATTGACCTAAACGTCTCCTTTTCCTATTCTGAGTCGATTCTGCATGCTTTAAGTGTGTTTGGTGGCTCAGAACCATCAAAAAACGTTGAAATATAGTTCAAATTCAATAAAAATCGACAAAAATACAGTTTCTAGCTAAAATTTGATGGTTTCGTTGCACTTTCCGAGCCCGTAGGGTATCTGATTGGCTTAAAAGTACAAGAAAACACTTCAAAAGTGACGTTTCTGAAGAATTTTAACAGTTTTCTTGTATCTACGAACGCCAGAATGCATAAAATTGACCTAAACGTCTCCTTTTCCTATTCTGAGTCGATTCTGCATGCTTTATAATCAAGTAGTTTATTATTTACGGAATAGAACTTTCCATTAGTACAAATAAGTGTGTTTGGTGGCTCAGAACCATCAAAAAACGTTGAAATATAGTTCAAATTCAATAAAAATCGACAAAAATACAGTTTCTAGCTAAAATTTGATGGTTTCGTTGCACTTTCCGAGCCCGTAGGGTATCTGATTGGCTTAAAAGTACAAGAAAACACTTCAAAAGTGACGTTTCTGAAGAATTTTAACAGTTTTCTTGTATCTACGAACGCCAGAATGCATAAAATTGACCTAAACGTCTCCTTTTCCTATTCTGAGTCGATTCTGCATGCTTTAAGTGTGTTTGGTGGCTCAGAACCATCAAAAAACGTTGAAATATAGTTCAAATTCAATAAAAATCGACAAAAATACAGTTTCTAGCTAAAATTTGATGGTTTCGTTGCACTTTCCGAGCCCGTAGGGTATCTGATTGGCTTAAAAGTACAAGAAAACACTTCAAAAGTGACGTTTCTGAAGAATTTTAACAGTTTTCTTGTATCTACGAACGCCAGAATGCATAAAATTGACCTAAACGTCTCCTTTTCCTATTCTGAGTCGATTCTGCATGCTTTAAGTGTGTTTGGTGGCTCAGAACCATCAAAAAACGTTGAAATATAGTTCAAATTCAATAAAAATCGACAAAAATACAGTTTCTAGCTAAAATTTGATGGTTTCGTTGCACTTTCCGAGCCCGTAGGGTATCTGATTGGCTTAAAAGTACAAGAAAACACTTCAAAAGTGACGTTTCTGAAGAATTTTAACAGTTTTCTTGTATCTACGAACGCCAGAATGCATAAAATTGACCTAAACGTCTCCTTTTCCTATTCTGAGTCGATTCTGCATGCTTTAAGTGTGTTTGGTGGCTCAGAACCATCAAAAAACGTTGAAATATAGTTCAAATTCAATAAAAATCGACAAAAATACAGTTTCTAGCTAAAATTTGATGGTTTCGTTGCACTTTCCGAGCCCGTAGGGTATCTGATTGGCTTAAAAGTACAAGAAAACACTTCAAAAGTGACGTTTCTGAAGAATTTTAACAATTTTCTTGTATCTACGAACGCCAGAATGCATAAAATTGACCTAAACGTCTCCTTTTCCTATTCTGAGTCGATTCTGCATGCTTTAAGTGTGT
Organism: Zophobas morio; assembly: GCF_036711695.1. Classification (NCBI taxonomy): domain Eukaryota; kingdom Metazoa; phylum Arthropoda; class Insecta; order Coleoptera; family Tenebrionidae; genus Zophobas; species Zophobas morio. Next base: position 148,176 of record NW_026972573.1, read on the forward strand.
TTGGTGGCTCAGAGCCATCAAAAAACGTTGAAATATAGTTCAAATTCAATAAAAATCGACAAAAATACAGTTTCTAGCTAAAATTTGATGGTTTCGTTGCACTTTCCGAGCCCGTAGGGTATCTGATTGGCTTAAAAGTACAAGAAAACACTTCAAAAGTGACGTTTCTGAAGAATTTTAACAGTTTTCTTGTATCTACGAACGCCAGAATGCATAAAATTGACCTAAACGTCTCCTTTTCCTATTCTGA